>NC_064418.1:13697500-13802500 GCF_023375975.1 Astyanax mexicanus | reverse complement strand
AAGTTATAGTATGATGATGAAACTGGCTCTCATCAGGATCACCCCAGGAACCTCTTTTGCACCAAAGTTACAAGCCTCAGAAACCACAAGTAAACAGTACCCCAGATAAGAGTCCACCTAAATTCGTCACAGAGTATTAATTCACAACGTAGGACAAAAAAAAATAATGAAAAACATTGAATGAGAAGATGTGTCCAAACTTTTGACTGGTACTGTAGTATTTCTCAACCTACTGTACGTCATAGAAAGTCACACACAGCTGTGAAATTGAGTCTATGTTTTAAGTGATTTGTTGGACGCAACAGATGTACTTTATCCTTCATATCCTCTCAGTTGAAAAAAATGGTGGGAAACAAAAAATCTGGAGCAGAATTTTCATTGAAAATGTTTTTAAATCATGTATACATTATTTTTAAATGATTTCTGTGAAAAAATAAATAGGCACACAAGTTCCATGCCTCATTTCTGTGGGTTGTCATCGCAAAGCCACAGAAACGTTAAGATTGTCCCATTTGTTTGTCCAATGGGCTTCTAAGAATGAGTCTACATAGGACAGCCCGCTCCAACCACCACTGCAGCCTACACTTTGAACACTTTCTGAAACACATAAAGCATAGAATATTTACATTTTACCAATACCTACACACAGTCTACTGCAAATGCTAGCTGTGTAATGATGCCATCAAGTCCAGACTGCAGTCTGTTCAGTCGTCTCTTGTCTCATTACTGGCTCCTTATGGTCTCATTAGTCTCGTTATCTTCTCACCAGAAAGAAGGTCAGATACATCACATCACAATATGGCATCTTCCCTAACAGCACAGAGCCTGCTCCACTGTGACTCAGCTCATAGGAGAATGTGTGTGTGTGTGTGTGTGCGTGTGTGTGTGTAAGACTGTATTGCTCCCCTCTCCTTTAAGCAGTGTCATCCTTTAACCCAATTACCCCAGACGTCCAATGACACGAAGATGGAGGGAGTGTATGGGCGAGCGAGTGAGAGAGAGAGAGAGGGTGATGGCGTCCCTGAGGTTTTTGGAGGAAAATGCATTGGAGCAAAGGAGCGAGGAAAAGACCCAGAGTTAACTGATCTCAGCTGTGTGTGTGTGTGTGTGTGTGTGTGTGTGTGTGTGTGTGTTTACAGCAAGAATCAGTCCTTAAATAAAAAAAAAAGTCAGTTTTTTTTGCAGCCAGGGACCATCACCTTCCTGTGTGATGCATAGTGATAAGGTGGGCTCATATGTTCTATTTGGCTCATATTATAGTTCAGAGTGACCTGCGGACCCCTGGCTAGAACCCCAGAGCCCACTTAGAGGACCATGGTGCTGACAGAGGCCTGTAAAGGTTAACATGCCACAGGAGATACAAAGTTTTTGCTTGATGATAGTGATATATACCATAAATACACCTTGGGCCCTATCTTACACCCTGTGCAAGGCGTGTCACAATGCTCATTGCTATAGCAACAGTGCTTGTGAATATATATCTGGTAGTCTGGAAATTAGTTTTTTCAGGTAAATTTCTGGAGTATTGATATCTTGACAATGGAAAACAACAGTTAGACGTTCATTGCTATCTTGGCTGATGGCTCACTTTTAGATCCCTGAATTAGGGCCCTATATGATAAATCCATCTAGCTACTTTAAGTTGCACACAGTGCTACCACATATGTGCACATGCACACAAACACAGCTTGTCTAGTATATGTAAAAATATATATATATATATATATATATATATATATATATATATATATATATTGTCAGTAGAATAGAACTCCCTAAAGCAGATAAACATGATCCTATGGAGCTGTGTTCTCAGGAATGATGGCGCTCCAACCAGCATGTTTGGCAATTTGAGTTGGCAATTTTGGGATGAAAGTGGGGTGGTGATAATCCAACATACTGACCTTACTAATGCTCTAGTCAATTAAATCATTTGGTAACACTTTATAATAACTTTCATTAATATACTAATAACTAATGATTAATAACTGTTATTTTTCACATTTTTAGAAACTAAAAAGTGTCGTCACATTTAAAAATACTAATAAACGCATTGGCAACATGAACTGCAATCAATAAACATTTGCCCAGTTTAAAATTCATATTTACTAGCGATTTATTAATGTTCAAATTCTGAATGATAAATTCTAATGATTTGCTAACAATTTTAATATGAATATCTCTACTGATAAATAAGTGTCATGTGTGAGCATCTGTTAATATTCAAATTCTGATGAACTACTGCTTTGTTTACATGTACTGTTCATTTGTTAAAAAATATATTAATGAAAGTTATTATAAAGTGTTACCAATTATTTAAATCAAATCGAATAGAATATGTACCCACATTTTGATTTACACAAGACTTAACTAACCTGAGATCAATTTTACAGCTCATTTTACAGAAGATAAATGATAAATTCAGATGGCACTAAAACCACTAATAAGTAATTACATGACCCCACTCCTAATGTAAAATTAAAAAAAAAAAAAAAAATGAAAAATGAAATAAATAAATAATAATAATAACACTTTACTTGGATAGTGCATTTTATGGTCTCATTAATGCTCAACTGACATTCAACTAACATTTAAATAAATGTCTATTAAATGCAACTTAACCCTGTGTTGGGTTAACCTTAACCATTAATCAACCCTAAAATCAAACTCCACACCTAACCCAAACCCTAACCCTAATCCTAACCTAAACTTTAAATCTAACCCTAACCCCAATTCTAAAATGTTAAGATTGGAGTTGGATGTAGGGTTACATTCAAAATCATTTACTTTCACCTTTCAGTTAAGTTGCATTTAATAGAGATGCAGTTGAATGTCAGTTAAGCATCATTGAGACTATCAAATGGACCATACAAATAAAGTGTTACCAAAAATTATATTTAACCATTGGGGTGAATTTAAATTTAATCTATTTTATACAGGTTCTCTGTACCAATGGTGTCAATAGTTTAGCTCCTATGGTTTTTGCTTCACACTGCTTTTTTAGTACAAAAGTAAAGTGACTTCAGCTTCACAGAAACAGATCAAACTCAAACAGCAGGAAAATGAGTGTGTATCTATCTTTCCTTAATGACCCTTCCCCGTTGCTTTAAAGCATTAAAAAATGCTGAAGATCCATGCGGCCCTCGTTGCACACAAAAAGGGGATACATCAAGTTTATCATCTTGAAATGTGTTGCTGAATTTTCCCTCCGAGATGCTTTCTAATGGGCGCGCATATCATCGCACTGTGTAGTAAAGAGCTCATTCAGGAAGATGGAAATGTTTGCTTTCTGATGTAAGTAGTGAGGAAGTGACCTTGATTTTAAATTCTGAGTGTAACTCAAGCTAAAGCTATGTGAAGAGTGGGCGTGTGGGTGCTTCTCTGAATGGAGAGAGAAATTTGGCACTTCTCTGTGTCAGTAAATCCATAGTCCCCAGTGAATAAAACAATATTAAATTAAAAAGTAGAGAGAGAGATCTATATCACTGTTTAAACAGCCCTTGGAGAACAGAGTGTAAAAAAAAAAACGATGTATTTGAAATACGCTCATGTTGAATCCCATGCTTTTTGTCTTAATAACCATTTAATAAGAGTGTAGCAATGTAGCAACAGCAAATGCTCTTGATCTACAAAAATATTCAACAGTCCAGTTAAGGTATACATAGTCAGAAAGTTAGTTTATTAAAACAATGTTATTTTAGTTGTAATTAGCCAGTAGTGTCAGTTTGTGGTTAGCATGTGAGGTCACAGTTAATTCCTAAACAAACTTAACACAAGAATGTGAACACTAACACAAACTGAAAATGATGAGTTTCTTTGATTTTACTAAATTGAAAATCTCTGGAATATAATCAAGAGGAAGATGGATGATCACAAGACATCAAACCAAGATGAACTGCTTGAATTTTTGCACCAGGAGTGGCATAACGTTATCCAAAAACAGTGTGTAAGATTGGTGGAAGAGAACATGCCAAGATTCATGAAAACTGTGATTAAAATCCAGGGTTATTCCACCAAATATTGATTTCTGAACTCTTAAATTTTAATGAATATGAACTAGTTTACTTTGCATTTTAGGTCTGAAAGCTCTGTACATTTTTGTTATTTCTGCTATTTCTCATTTTTTTGCAAATAAATTACAATCATTTTATTTGTCTGTAGTTTATAGAATAAAACAACAATGTTCATTTTACTGAAACATATAGCTATAAATAGCAAAATCAGAGAAACCGATTCAGAAAATGAAGTGGTCTCTTATTTTTTTGCAGAGTTGTACGTTCACTGCCAGTCAAAGTGTCAGTGGACAATAAAATTAATTTTGGGCGTGGCCTCAACACAAACTGGTAAAACAAACTTGAAAATGGGAATCAGTTTGGAAAAAGTTGCTTCATTTCTGCATTAGAAACTCAATGAAGGCAGTCTGAGAAATGTTTGATCTGAGAGAATGAGGCAGGTCTAACAAATAAGTAGACCTGGTTGCAAATTTGGCATAGTAAATTTTGGCATTATTTCAGCAGAACAGATAGGAATAAAACAACATCTTTCTGCAGTTACATTAATAATCAGATTCCCTTGCTTGTTTACCTTCAAATAAACACAGAAATGATATTTTTCAGCTAAAAACTAAGATTACTTCAGCAAAGCATAAAGACAATATGTGAAATATAAACAATTTATTCATATTTTTTATTCATTTCAGAACATGCAGCAGCAAGTGCTTCCTGTCCTTTGAAATTAAAACATTGTGAAGGTTGTGATGTCACTAATATCAAAATTTACATTGTTAAAGGGGCGGGGTTATCACAAGATGGCAAGAAGATGACAGAGAGTTCTCAGACATGTTTTTGTTTTAATAGTTTGATATTTTATGACAATAGTTAAACACATTTAGAACATTAGTAAACAGACCCTTTTTTAACAAAAAAATTGTTTTATTTAACCTCTTATTTGACTGTTAATGATTATCTGTGGAGTCTAACTCTAAACCTAACCTTAATCTTAACCTTGAGTCAATCCTTAAATCTAACCCTAAACCTAAAATTAACTTAAAACTGAAATCTAAACCTAAAAAGAACTCTTAGAGGATAAGGTTAGGCGTGTAAGGTTACATTTAATATTTTTCCATACATAGGGCGCATCGCATTATAAGGCGCGTTAAGTGACACTAGAAAGGGTGCCTATATCAAAGTGAACAGGGGTGGCGCCATGTTTCCCTTCCCCCACCGGGGGTGGTCGCTTGCCGGTGGAGCGTCTCAGTATACAAATCTAACGTTAGCTCTTTCAAAGTCAAACGAGTGCTGGATATTAATCTACACAGATTCCTCTCCTGAAAACTGTTTATTTGGGTGAGTAACGTGCTTCAGTTTATTTACAGTAAGCTTAGATTTCCAGATGTCCACTAAGGCTTGCTGCACCAGCGTTAGCATAGCTATCCGCTAGCACGCTAGCTAGTCACCTAAACTAGTAAAGTTAACCCAAACTTAAACGACAGCGTTACACTGAGTAATCCTGCGTGTTCTGGTAAGACAGAGAGATATTAGCTAGCGATTCGTCCCCCGTAGCTTGTTTTAACACGGTAAACAAGCAGATTACAGGCTGATAAAACTCACCTCTGAGAGAGCTAGCGCTTAGCATCTAGCTAATGCTAGCCAGGCAAAGCAGCACAGACTTACAGGCCGATAACTCACCTCTGAACGGTGAACGCTTAGCGATTAGCATCTAACTCTAATAATACTGCTCCAGCAGTATTAAAAGTGCTAAATTTAGAAAATACTGATCTCTGAACAGTGAAAAAGCTAGCTAGCTAAGCGGTTAGCATCTAGCTAATGCTATTGCTGCTCCAGCCTCGGAGCGGCACGGCTCTGCACGGAGTGTGTGTTTACTGCTCCTTACACCTGACGGGTAAAATTTAGATAATACTGATCTCTGAACAGTGAATAAGCTAGCTAATGCTATTTGCTGCTCCAGCCTCGGAGCTGCACGGCTCTGGACTCTGTATAGCACTGAAACTCTGTATAACGCTGCACGGAGTGTGTGTTTACTGCTCCTTACAACCTGACGAGTAAAATTTAGATAATACTGATCTCTGAACAGTGAATAAGCTAGCTAGCTTAGCGGTTAGCATCTAGCTAATGCTATTGCTGCTCCAGCCTCGGAGCTGCACGGCTCTGGACTCTGTATAGCACTGAAACTCTCTATAACGCTGCACGGAGTGTGTGTTTACTGCTCCTTACAACCTGACGAGTAAAATCCATACAAAAGGCGCACCGTATTATAAGACGCACTGTCAATTTTTGTGAAAATTAAAAGTTTTTAAGTGCGCCTTATAGTCCGAAAAATACGGTATATATATATATTTGTGGATGCATTATAATGTGTTATGACTATGTTAATAGAGTCTAATAGGACAAGCCATTTAAAGAAAGTGTTTCAAAAGTTCTTAAAAGTGATTATTATTCCTCTATTTGTCTAACAATGTGTTCTTTTAGAGAAAACCTATAAAAACGTATTTGTTACAAAGTGTTAAATAACTTTGTAAACATAGGCACCATAGGTATTGATACTGACCCGTATGTTGCTAGCTTGTCAGTCAGTCAGTGAACACTAGATTAAAAGGTTTATTGAATTAATCAGTTTAATATTTGCACTGCAGAACAAAATGTCAGGGTTTTTGAGGTGAGAAACAGATTCTATTAAGAGTTGCAGGAAAGAACTGAAGTATGACTTTTGCTGAACATCCAGCAGGGCAGCACTCTGGGCTTAGTGTCTGATTTGATGGTGAGATTAAGCAAAATCAAAGGCTCCTGTAACCTCACCTTAACCTCTGTCGCTCCGCCAATTCTTTCTGCCCTTTCGCTTTCGAGCCCCCGGAATATTTGATTTATTCATATTCCATCTGGCTTTGATATTGCACTTGAAAATGCATGGATGTGCTGGAGATCCTTAAATTAAAAAAAGAAGAAGAAGAAGATGGACACCCAAGTCGAAGTTCTCATTCTCTCTTTTTCTCTCCAAAACAGACACACACACACACACACACACACATACAAACTCATAAAAATAAATAAATTTTTGAGTGGCTGTTGGTTTTATATAAGAAATTATGCCTGTATGACACTTGGCAATTACATTTTGCATCTTTATGTAAATACATTTGTTTTTTATCCCAAACAAATTGTACTTTTCTCAGACACAATCTAATTAATTTGCATTCAAACTTCTGCAAGCAAGGTATCATGTGTGAAGGCCACGCCCACAACTAATTTTATTGTCCATTGGAATTTCAGGGGTGTGGCCATAAACATATGTACCATGGGTAGCAGGCATATTTTAAGACAGTGCAAACTTGCAACCCTGTCCAACGCACCCTCAATGTGTAGTCATTCCCCCAATGACCTTAATACCTTCCCTATGAATACATGATTACATCATCATCTATATGTTGTGAATGATTATGCTGTGTAATATATGAGCGTATAGTAGACTATTTTGTTTAAATAAACTGACAAAATGAATATTACCAAATTTTTCACACTATGAGGCAAACCAAATCGTAAGGCTCACTATCAATAAATGTCTATTTTCTGGTCTATTTTCATGCACAAGGCGCACCAAATTATAAGCCACATTATTTTAAAAGTCAAACAATATCTGGATGTTAAACTACAAAGATTTATCTCCTGAAAACTGTTCATATGAGTGAGTAAAGCGCTTCCGTTTATCTACAGTATAAGCTTAGATTTCCAGATTTTTCCACTAAATCTAGCCAAACAGCACTACACTGAGGAACCCTGATCATTCAGGAAAGCGGTTTGTCCCACATAGCTTGATTTAACGCGGTAAACTGGAAGGCTACAGTCAGATATACTCACCTCTGAATGGTGAAAGGGCTAATTAGCGCTTAGCAGGGTTAGTGGAGAATGCTAATGCTGCTCCAGCAGTGCTAGCCATGGTTTGGAGCAGGCTACGGCCCTATAATACTTGCTTCCGAAAAAAGAGCTAATTAGCGCTAAGCGTGGTTAGCAGCTAATGCTAATACTGCTCCAGTTTCGAGTCTCGGTACTGGAAAATTAAACTATAGAAATAAAATATATCGCTGTACTTCAGCGGAGTGGCTTTACTGCTCCTTACAACCTAACTGGTCAAACGACTTAAAATGTTTTTTTTTGGGAAAATTAAAGTATTTTAAGTGCACCTTATAGTGCAAAACATATGGTAGTTGAATGAAAAATCTAAATAAATTTGGCATGGTCAAAATATAAAATAGTTTTGAGAGTTTGATTCTTTAAAGTTATTCTGGGTCAATGTGACCTGTTTTGAAATTTGAAGATCCAGGAAAAATAGTTTATTAAAAATAGTTTAAACAGTTTAAAGCTTCTTCTGCTTGCCTTAATCAGTGTAATCAACATATAATACGAAAACGGTTCATCTCACATATTTGCAACCACCCTCTGCAAAAACAAATACTAAAACAAAATTGTTATGTTATGTTTTAATGTTGTGTAAAACTATTGTGTTTTATATGTGGGGCTTTCAAAAGTAATAAAGTACTGAAACATAAACAAAACAAAAAAAAACAAAAAACATTTTTTTTTTAAGTATTGAAGTATTTGAAGTTTTTTTCTTTTTAATGAAAAACAAGTGAATAATCCTAATTGAACCACTACCTGTTAGAGGTGTGGAACACCATTGCACTAAGTAAGTATTGATAGAATAATTAGAAATGGAGTTAGTAAAAAAATATATATATATGCACTGCTTTTAAGGATTTTTGGTGGGTTTCAGACATCTTTTGTATAATTAAACATGCACCGGGTCAAATTAACCCCAGAACACCCTTGCTGTTCCTGACAAATGAACTTAATAAGAGGGTTAAAGTAGTTTATTAATAGTTTATTATTTGATATAATTTATTATTATTATGACTTCAACTATACTTAAATTAAGTGGAGCCACTGTCCACACACACACACACACACACATTCGCACATACACTCTTTCCTCATATTTCCAAACAGGCACGTACTTCTATTGATACCCATGTGATGTGTACCCACATGCATGCTTTGGCGTCTCTATTGAAGTGCATGCGGGCATAGGCGGTATGTTTAGAGGTGGTTTCAGTTTGGGTTTCTGTGGTACAGTTTCACTCTGTGGATTACAGAGATTACAGTGTGATGTATCTGCTCTTCACACTCGCTGGGCCTCCACCAGACTATCTTTGGACTGGATCTCAGAAACATGGAGTCAAAGTGCGAGTTTGTGAATGAAAGTGTGACTCTCTTTGACGGCAAGTGTGCGTGTGTGTGTAGGTGTGTGTGCATACACAACACAAACAGTCGCTTACATCACAGTACAGACACACAAAAGGCCTGCTGGCACTGACCTATGCAGGCAGCATGCTAATGCTAGCCAACATTAAAGCGAGTGTGTTTGTGTGTGTGGGTGTGTGTGTGACTTTGTGTTCAGGACCAGTGCCACACTGAGCCACAACAGGAATTCAGACGTGGGACAGAAAGCCACCCAGTGGACACGCTTGACTTCATTTTAGGCTGTGTGAATGGGGACCAATGAATGGACCAATAGAAACAGTCCAACTTGTGTCATATATAGTGTATATAAATATCTATATGTAAAACATATGGGCCTGCACATATACAGTACTGGCCATTATCCTTTTACTGTATGTTTTTTTGCATGTTTGTGTGAGACTAAAACTTAAGGCAAATATTTGTTTACATAAATAAATAAAAACAGCATTTAAAAGAACACACACATAAAACTATTAAAAATTAAAGATGAATTGCTTTTTAAAAGGGTGGTATTTCATTATTATGCTATTGGTTTATCAATATTGCAGTGGCATAAAATGGGTTTACAAAGACAAAGAAATACTGTAGATTGTACTGTAGAAGAACTACCCAACTAAGTAAGGAAAAAAGGTCAAACATTACGATGGAACTTGCTCTCATCAGGACTGCCCCAGAGGGAAGCACAGTCAAAAGCACAAGTTAACAGCACCTCACCACCTAAATGCTTCACATTTGAGTTTAACACTTTTATGTTTACTACATAAATAAATGAAATAAAAATAAAAATATTGAACATTGAGATGGTCCGTTCAAACTTTTGACTGGTACTATATATATATTCTCGCTGTCCAATTAAAAACAAGTATCTCCATTTTTGTCGATTTTTTGTTTACTACATAATTGTTAACACACAATCTGTCCCTTACACTGTGCCAAAATTACTTGAGGAATTGACCAATAGAAAGTCCTGAAATGAACTCTTTTTTTCATTAAGTTCCATTGAAAGATTAAAAGTTTTTTTCTCCCTCTTGTAAAGTTGCAGTTTTGGAGATAGTTGGACAGCAACGATTTCTGTATGCATGTATATATATATATATATATATATATATATATATATATATATATACACTTACATACTGCATATATGTACTGTATGTATACATAATAAATAAAGGGCACATGTGAGCACCTCATGTCCTCATACTGTATTAAACAAACCTGTGTGTTAGACAGACGTTGGCATATTAAACATTGCGGTTTGAGACTGTGATGATTAACTTGTCTAATTCTGGTAATGCTACTTAGGTAGACAGGTTATAACAGGAACTCAAATGAAACCCTACTTATACAGTCATAATGACAGCGGAGCCGTGTTCAACCACTCACATTCCACTGATAAACATCATAAACCGGCAGCGTGTGTGTGTGTGTGTGTGTGTGTGTGTGAGTGTGTGTGTGTGTGTGTGTGTGTGTGTGCGTGTGTGTGTGTTTCTACATCAGCTCTAAGCCCCGGGTGTGTTTTAGCCTGTGTTTTTTTTTTTTTTTCTGGACTGTTTGCATAACTGCATCAGCATCCCGTTTATTTGTGCCTGCATGTGTCTGTTTTTAAAAGCTCCCCACCAGCTGGTGTGCCTTTATTTATCGTCCCCCATGAGCTGCTGTTGGGAACCAAAACAGGGGAGCATCTCCACAGGTTCCTAATGCCCTCCCATCTGCAAAAACACTCAGAGAGGGGGTGTTTGTTTGCTGGGGGGTTGAGTGTGGGTTATTTTGTGGGATGAAAGATGAGCAGGAAGTCTGGGCGAAGTGAAGAGGTCACTGAGGGTAATGGCTAATGCCACGGGAGAGACATCTTCATAGGCCCCAGTGGGACACATCGTTTCCCTTTTCTTAATATAAACCTCACCTTTAACACTTTGAACTCTTGAAAAGTGGTGGGTTTGTGAAAATAACATTTACACAATGCCACCCCCTCCATCTGTTGTTTTTGCACAGGTATTGTAAAGCTATTCTGGCTAACAAAAAGAGGGGTTTGTTTTTTATCTTTTTATCTTATCGCTAAAATTAGCTTACTAGGTTGTTTTACACAATAACATTGTGTTGGAAGAATTTACTACAAACTCAAATAAAAAAAAAAAGTTGGGACAGTATGGAAAAAGCTGTGGTGTTTTATTTATTTGATTATAGACACTACAAACATAAGATATTTAATGTTTTATTTATTTTTTAAATATCATTGGTGTAAATCAGTTTTAATAATAATAATCACGACAATATTTTGTGATTAAATGCTTAAGACGCACGTTTTATAGTGAATATTTAAATTTAACTAACAGAATTAATGTAAGAAATTTTAAATGCAATGATACTTATATTAGTGGTGTCAATTAAAATACTAGTATATACTTAAGTATGTTTGAGGGGAGATAAAACCAACGTGGGGCAGTGGAATTAAAAATTCATGACATATTGACAAAGGAAACTTTTTTTTACTGTATTTTTTTATTGTAAACATCTCAGCTTAGTTGTACTGATTTCTGTACTGATGAAAATCGGGGACAGGGCAGAATACGACAAAATTTGGGGTCAAACTTTGCGACTTAATTAATTTGCGTTCAAAAATTATTCCAAATTAATCATGTGAGTTAATATAAATCCTTTCTTGCATTTTAGACCAACAAAAGTTGGAACAGGGCAATTTAGGGAAATAATAAATAAAACTGTCACGCCGCCTCAGTCTCCTTCTACACTGTTGGACTCCATTTCCCAGAATCCCACTGATTATGACGTCAACAGCACCCGTTCGTCTTCACCCAATCGCATTACGCTCCGACGCTCTGATTCTCCCGTGTACTGAGTTAGTTCCGGTTCATCTCTATCTGGCTCCGGTATTTAAGGCAGCAATTTGTAAACAAACACCGCGAGGTATTGCTAACTTATGTTACATACTAAGCGTTTCTCTGTATCTTGTTTTTGCTTTCTCGTTACGACCCTGTTTTCGGATTATCGGTTTCTGTCTTTTGTTTTGCCCTTTTCGGATTTGATGTATGGTTGGACTGTTTCTTGGTTACGAACTCGGACAGTATTTTTGACTACGTTTTCTGTCATCTGTGAGATCACTGTTTGCTTGGCTATTCTGTTAGCAGTGTCTGTTAGCCTTCCTGCTAATAAACCTGTCTGTATTTTTAACTCGGCTCGTGTCACTCCTCACTACCTGGCGTCACAGAATACCTCGCCTGGAGTGATGGCCGAGTTTAATGACCTCCAGCAGGCAGTCGGGAACCAGGGGAGAGTTCTCGAACAGCATAGTCAGCTTTTTGAGAGCCTTGCTAACACCGTTACGGCTCTTACTACCCAGCAGTCGGATCAACACTCTCAGCTAGCTCAGATCACTGCTAGTCTTCAGGATATAGCTGCTCAGCTCACCCAGCTGAGAGTAGCCACTCCAGCTAGCCTAGCCTCTGCTAACCAGGCCCCGGTTAGCTCTACTGCTATCGCTCCCTCTTCGGCCTGTTTTCCGGTAAGCAAACCTGATAAATATGACGGCTCTCCGGATTTGTGCAGAGGTTTTCTCTTGCAAATGTCGTTATTTTTTGTTAATTCACCGGTTAGTGTTGATGCAGCGCGTATTTCGTTTTTTATATCACGTCTTACTGGTAAAGCTTTGGATTGGGCTACGGCTATTTGGTCAAGCATAGAAAATAGCACTTATGAGCACTTTCTCAGGGAATTCAGGCTGGTTTTTGATCATCCTCATCACGGACAATCACAGGGGGAATTATTAGTTCAGTTACGTCAGGGGAATCGACCTGTTTCTGATTTTGCATTGGAATTCCGTACTTTGGCTGCTGGCAGTGGCTGGAATGAGCCGGCATTAAGAGTTATGTTTCGTAATGGACTCAGAGCTGATATTTTAGCCGAATTAGCTTGCAAGGACGATGGATTATCCTTAGACGAACTGATATCTCTAGCCATCAGACTTGATCAGCTAAAACTAAGCTCTGTACCTGGCCGTGGAGCTGGTGCCTCTACTCTTCGTTTTTTTTCTCCTCGCGCATCTGGATTTAATCCTCGGGTCGCTCTCAGAGATGAAGAACCTATGCAAGTAGACGCTACCCGTCTGTCCAGAGAAGAGAGAATACGACGACGGCAGGCTGGACTTTGCTTCTACTGTGGCAGATCGGGTCATATGTTACGCGATTGTCGGAGCTGCCCTTCCCGAGATCAGCGAAAAGATACGACAGGCTCGTCCAACGGTGGGCTCTCCCATGGTTTCCATGGCAACCCGGACCGTCCATATGAGCCACCTGCTTCTGACTCGGGAAAGCGTGTGGAAGGGGTTCCACACGCTAAAAGGGTAAGCCGACTCAGCTCTGATATGTTCTCTAAATCATTTATTCTCTCGGTTATACTGTTCTGCCAGTCCTCTTCTTTTGTGTTTCCAGCTCTGATAGATTCCGGTGCTGAGGGGAACTTTATTAATGAGCAGCTGGCTAGACAACTTCTGATCCCGTTGGAGTGCCTGGAAAACCCTATGAAGCTGTCTGCGGTGGATGGGACCCCAGTTGGACAAGGAGCCGTATCCCATATCACCACACCAGTGCAGCTGAACGTCAGTGCTCTACATTCCGAGGAGATCAGGTTTTTTGTAATGAAGGACACTAACTATCAGATTATTTTGGGACTTCCTTGGTTAAAAAGACACAATCCTCTGATTTCTTGGTTAAATTGTGAAATTATCTCTTGGTCTTCTTACTGTCATGATCACTGTATTTCTGGTCCTAAATTGCTGATTCAGTCTACTACAGTGGAAAGTCCTGGTCAGGAATCTCTTGCACATATCCCTTCTGATTATGCAGATTTGTCTGAAGTTTTTAGTAAGTCTCGTGCTACTCAGCTTCCCCCACATCGCCCTTATGACTGCGCCATTGAGCTTATTGATAATCAGATACCTCCCAAATCACGAATTTACCCGTTAACTCAGATTGAGGAATGTGCCATGGAGGAATATGTGCAGGAGGCTCTAGCTCAAGGATTTATTCGTCATTCTACCTCTCCAGTAGCCGCATCCTTCTTCTTTGTTAAAAAGAAGGATGGAGGGCTTCGTCCATGTATCGATTATCGCCAACTTAATGCTGTTACAAAAACGTATCCCTACCCACTGCCTCTAGTACCGGTAGCTTTAGAACAATTACGTGGGGCTTCCGTATTCACTAAGTTAGATCTTCGTAGTGCCTATAACTTGGTGAGAATCAGAGAGGGTGATGAGTGGAAGACGGCCTTTTTTACCACAAGGGGGCACTATGAATATTTAGTTATGCCTTTTGGTCTCAAGAATGCGCCTTCAGTTTTTCAGTCTTTCATAAACGAGGTACTTCGTGATATGTTGGGAAAGTTCGTCATAGCATACATCGATGACATTCTTATTTACTCTCCCGACCTTCCTACTCACGTATCCCACGTTCGTGCTGTACTAACCAGACTCCTCCAAAACCAGCTTTTTGTCAAAGCGGAAAAATGTGAGTTTAATCTATCTACTATTTCCTTTCTGGGTTATGTGATTAGTGATAAAGGTATTACGATGGATGTTAGGAAGATTCAGGCTGTTGTTAATTGGCCTCCTCCCAAATCCATTAAGGAACTACAGAGATTTCTAGGCTTTGCGAATTTCTACCGAAGATTTATTCGTAACTATAGTTCTCTAGCCGCCCCACTCACTAATTTGTTAAAGCGAAACGCTAGAAAATTGGTTTGGCCAGAGGAAGCGGCAGATGCTTTCTCTTCTCTCAAGGAGGTGTTCACCTCTGCTCCTCTATTAAAACATCCCGACCCCAAGGAACCCTTCATAGTTGAGGTAGATGCATCCAGTGTTGGGGTAGGTACTGTGCTTTCCCAACATTTGGGTTCTTCCAGTGAAATGCACCCCGTGGCCTACTTCTCCCATAAACTCTCCCCGGCTGAACGTAATTATGGCATTGGTGATCGAGAACTTTTAGCTATTAAGTTAGCTTTAGATGAATGGAGGCACTGGTTGGAGGGAGCATTACACCCTTTTGTAGTGATAACTGACCACAAGAATTTGGAATATTTAAAATCAATGAAAAGTATGAATTCTCGTCAGGCGCGTTGGTCAATTTTCTTTGCTCGCTTTGATTTTGTAATTACTTATCGACCAGGTTCCAGAAATACCAAGGCAGATGCCCTTTCTCGAATTTATGAAGAAGAAATTGTAGGAAGCCCTGAACCCTCCACCATTTTGAAACCAGGTATTGTTCTAGCTCCTATCCGATGGGAAATCTCTGATGAGATTAATAGAATTAATTCCACTTCGCCTCCCCCTGTTGAGTGCCCTGCAAACAAATCTTATGTACCTGACCAGTGCAGAAATAGACTCATTACATGGGCTCATACTTCCCCTACTTCAGGACATCCAGGCGAGACCCGCACATATCAATTGTTAGAGAATCGTTTTTGGTGGGAAAATATGCGAGCCGACATTCATGACTTTGTTTCTTCTTGTACCATTTGTGCTCAGAGTAAAACTCCCCGTACTCTGCCCGCCGGTAAATTAGTACCCCTGCCAGTGCCCGCTCGACCCTGGTCTCACCTGGCTGTAGACTTTGTTACTGATCTTCCTGAATCTATGGGTCAGACAGTTATCATGACAGTTGTAGACCGATTCTCTCGCGGTGTTAGATTCATCTCTTTTAGTAAGATGCCAACTGCCTTTGAAACTGCTGAAACTCTGTTTAACCATGTTTTTCGTGTTTTTGGTATACCTGAAGATATTGTTTCTGATCGTGGTCCACAATTTATTTCTCAAGTGTGGTCGGCCTTCATGAATAGACTAGGTATTTCTGTTAGTTTATCTTCGGGCTACCATCCTCAAAGCAATGGACAATGTGAGAGAATGAATCAGGAGCTAGGTAAATTCTTGAGGATTTATTGTTCTAATAACATTCATGATTGGGCCAAATTCCTCCCTTGGGCCGAACTAGCTCAGAACTCTCTAATCAGTTCTACTACTAAAATGACTCCATTTCAGTGTTTCTTAGGATTTCAACCCCCCATCATGCCCTGGTCAGCTGAACCCTCAGATATTCCTTCTGTGGATGAGTGGATGCGTCGGAGTGAGGAAGTGTGGGAGGAGACTCACAGGCGTATTGAGGCAGTATTACAACGTCAAAAACAACAGGCGGATCGCCTACGCCGCGAGACCCCCCTATATTCCCCTGGGGATCGGGTTTGGCTATCAACCAGGGATTTCCGGCAACCGGATATGCATAGGAAACTCACAGCTAAGTATATTGGACCTTTTAAAGTTACTAAGAGAATTAATGAAGTTACTTACCGTCTTGATCTACCCCCTCATTACCGTGTATGCCCTTCCTTTCATGTATCCCTGTTAAAGCCGGTTATCCCTGGCCCGTTGGATGAGACTTCGCTTGGGTCGCCGCCTCCCCCTCCGGTGGCTGTAGATGGAGGTCCAGTTTATGCGGTGGAACGACTGCTGGACTCCAGGCGGAGAAGGGGAGCTCTGGAATATCTCGTGGACTGGCGGGGTTACGGACCGGAGGAGAGGAGCTGGGTGCCGGCAACTGATGTGCTGGACCCATTGATGGTGGATGAATTCCACCAGGCTCATCCGTCCCGTCCTGCACCACGTCCTAGAGGTCGCCCCAGGAGAAGGTCTCCAGCCCCACGAAGGGGTAGACGTCGTGGTTCAGTCCCGGTTCGTTCCCTCAGTTCCGTCCGCGGCTCCAGGAGGGGGCGTCCAAGGTCCAGGGCTTCCGTCCATTCCGTTCCCGCTTCTGGACTGCCTGTTCAGGATGCCGCTGGGGGTGAGGGGGCGGTTCCCTTGTGTCGTCCTCGTTCTTCGGTCCCTTCGGACTCTTTGGAGGGGGGAACTGTCACGCCGCCTCAGTCTCCTTCTACACTGTTGGACTCCATTTCCCAGAATCCCACTGATTATGACGTCAACAGCACCCGTTCGTCTTCACCCAATCGCATTACGCTCCGACGCTCTGATTCTCCCGTGTACTGAGTTAGTTCCGGTTCATCTCTATCTGGCTCCGGTATTTAAGGCAGCAATTTGTAAACAAACACCGCGAGGTATTGCTAACTTATGTTACATACTAAGCGTTTCTCTGTATCTTGTTTTTGCTTTCTCGTTACGACCCTGTTTTCGGATTATCGGTTTCTGTCTTTTGTTTTGCCCTTTTCGGATTTGATGTATGGTTGGACTGTTTCTTGGTTACGAACTCGGACAGTATTTTTGACTACGTTTTCTGTCATCTGTGAGATCACTGTTTGCTTGGCTATTCTGTTAGCAGTGTCTGTTAGCCTTCCTGCTAATAAACCTGTCTGTATTTTTAACTCGGCTCGTGTCACTCCTCACTACCTGGCGTCACAAAAATAACCTAAAAAAGTATGTGATATTAAATTATGTGATAATTTTAATTTTTAATTTTTAATTTGGTACAAGAAACAGTATCTATAAAAGTTGATAGTTTTGTGGAGCAAAAATGAGCTGTGGATCTCAAGTTTATAACAAATGTGTGAAAAAAAATGTTTAAAAACAATGTTCCTTAAAGAAATACTAGAAGGAAGTTGTAGGGTCATGGTAAGGAGGTATGTCAGTACACTGTACAATACACCAATAATACACCATTAATGTCCTGAAGACATTAAAACAATATATGCTGCCTTTTATAGGGCTGTCAAAGCATTTTTGTTTTACAAGACAATACTTTCATAAAACAAATGTGGTCTTTATGGTGAATCCTGAGGAATATCTGTTTAATTCTGTGAAAATTTCCAAGTTTTATTATTTGACAGTATTGAGAAAGTCCCGAAAGCATGGTCTACTGGAATTTATTTAACTTCTTAACATCAGTATTATATTCTGTCCCGTTCTGCACTAATGTCAGCTTATGAAGGAGGTGTTCAGCATCCTCTAATAGACTTGTTTATATGGTTTCTGACACTGTATGACTCACTGTTATCTATAAACGCATGCGGCGAGTGTGTGATTTAGACTTGCAGTTTGTGCTGTTCTAATAATGGCAGCTATTAAACTTCCATTATCTGTTAGCTACATTAGCCTACATTAGCATTAGTGCTTAGCACAACAAACGTGGATTGACTGAGGGACTGTGTTTGATTTAATTGGAGGATTGGGGTAAGTTGCTCAGCTGGCCTATTGCTGTAATATAAAGCTGTAATAGTGCTGTAAACTAGTGAGCATCTCAAGCTGGCACCCCAGAAAAGTACATGTATTAAAATATATTCATTTGTTATCTGTAATTTTTTAACTTTAAATTTGTTTGTGTATAGTGTTTTTATTTTATTTTATGTAGACTCTATATGTAAGCCCACACTTCACATCAGAACATCAGATTCATAGACCTTACAATAGAACCCTGTGGAACTCCACAATTTCTCCACAATAAAATGTTTTCCTCCTAGTAAATATAGCACTTTTTATGTTGTTTGTACACTTATATTTTATCAATTAATTTTTTGTTGCAGGTACCTAACATTAACCTGCTAGCTCACTTACTTAAGCTAACAAATACAGCTAATGAACTTGCTCACAGTTGACTTTCACAAGACTAGAGTAGTTTACTTTGGATATATTGGATTTGTTTAATATATGTTTATGTTTTAACTTTTGTGAGCACATAATTCAGTTCTTTATTCTCATAACTACAGTACAAATACAATAAAAAAAAAAAAAAAAAAAAAACGTTTCTCCATTAGAATTAATAGTGAATAATCAAAATAGGGTTCCATGGTAGGCCATGTATATTTTTTTTCATAGTCATTTGACACTTCAATGCATTTCACAATGCTCATTGCTATCTTACACCCTACCAACAGTCTACTTTCATGCCTTCCGTCTGCATCGTTTAAATTGCAACGGTGCTTGTATATATATATGTATATCTACGCTGATGGCTGTGATGGTCTCGAAGTGAGGCATGTTCAGATAAATTTCTGGCGTATTGCTATCTTGGCAATGAAAAACACAGGTGTGCTACTGTCTGAAAGCAACCTAGACAAATGTCAACAGTGAGATGTTCATTGCTATCTTGGCAGTAAATTGCATGTGCAACACATGTACAAATATACTGTAGGTCATTGTCTTATTAAGTTTGTTAATGTTAAATGACCTGCTAATACATGACTAGGTAGCTGTGCCATTTAAATAGCAATCTGCCAAAGTCAGAGGGCATCTGTCTCTTAAAGGGAATGGGAAGTGAAACACTGATTGGTTTATTGGATGTTACGCCCAAAACACATCCATGATTACTTAAGAGAATTAGTACAAGTACATTTTTTTTCGCATTTTAAGCCACACAAGGTGTACTTTTACCGTTGTTACGATAGCAAAGCCTTATTGACACACCCAAAATCAAGCTGCATGGTGAGAGGTCGCCTAAAGATCACTAACTTTATTTAACTTTATTTAAACAAGGGTGGTACATGGTGTAAAACATCATCTCTCTCTATCTCTTACTCACTCTCTTTTTCATTTTCTTTCTGTTTTTCACTGATGTGTCTTGCTAATTCTAGCAAGATGTGTCTTGCTAATTCTATTTTCTTCATTTGTATTTGAACTGCTGAAAAAAATGGATGCACAGTTCATTTTCTGATACATATGCTGCTATAATGCATTTATTTATAAAAATTTATTGCTGCTATAAGTATGTAAACTGGCTTTTACATCCATTTCTTGCATATATGTTGCAGTTATAAACTTTAAAACAATTTTAACAGCAATCGATTTGTGTAAAAATCACACAAAACATTTGATCAAACAATACATTTTCATTTCTCTCTCTCTCTGGTTTTGTCTTCACTGGAAAGATGTGTCTCGCTTACTTTTTGTTTTTCTTTTATTGCGCAGGCCCTGCTAGTCGTAATGACCACAAATCAGTCCGTCCACTCTTTGATGAGACAGGTGAGTGATTGAGGGTGTGAGATGTGTTGCCGTGAGTGTGTGTATTCACACGCTTTCCCACACACTCCTGCTGGGTTTAGAACACAGAAGTGCTACCATTAGCTCCTGAACTGCTGAACAAACACAGCCTTTACAGACCCGTCTCTCACACACACACACACACACACACACACACACACACACACACACACACACACACACACACACAAACAAACAGACAACACATGCTGTTGACCATTACTTCTGCGAGAGAATGCCCACCCACTCACCGAAGACCCAAAGTTGTGGCCCATGTGCATAATTTACATGGAAATGTAGTACAGTACATTATATAGATACGTGATATACATCAGCCATAATATCAGTGCTGCTGACAAATGACGTGAAAAAGAAGCATTGATTATCTCTTTTCTGGACTTGTTTCTTGTATCCTGTCAGAGGGTGGATAAATTAGGCAGTGAGTGAACAATCATTTCTTCTTGAAGTTACTTTTTCACATTCGTAAGGTCATGAAAAAGCTGGAAATGTCATAAAATTTAAAAATAGCAATTTCCAGGCCTGGATAAATTTTGGAAAAATAAAAATACCCAGAAAGTTTTTAAAAAGTTACGGAAATTTATATACAAATCTTTGTCTTTGCGTTTATCAATAGAGAAAACCTATTTTTAGCTAACAAATATTATTTATTAATTCAGTAATTTAGCTCTACACATTGCAGCTCTTAGGATCCGACACGCATTTTATTATTAAAGATTGTGTGTCAACATTTTATCTGATTCATTTTTACTGTCCATGTCTGCACTGATGTTTTAAAAATCGTACGGTCATGAAAGTTTGCCTTGAAGGCATGGAAAGGTCATGAAAAAATTAAATTAAATTTATTGGTTAAAAAGTGTATGAACCCTGTATCCAGTGCAATTTACAAGGTTATTTCTATTACAGAGATGAGCCAATAAAGTGTTAGGAGACTTGTCCAATGATTTTTATTGATATAGCACAGCATTTTCACCCAGACCTGAAATTGAACCCAAGTTGGTAGTTCACTGGCAGGTTGTGGTGTTATCCATTGCGCCACACCAACCACACCAATGTGAAGGAGTAGGGAAAGACTAGGGAAAAGAGTAGGGAAAAGGGACAAGTGTGGAATCTGTCACAGTTTAACAGAATTGTGTTCAGCCAAAGGAAGGACAAAAGAACAAAGGAAGGAAACCAATCAATCGACTGGTGCCCCCAAACTGGCATGGGGCCTTAGACAATTAATGGTTATGAATTGAATGCAAATAAAAACTGTGTGAGTGCCCCTTTAAATTCTGTGACAGTCAATGCAGGAAAGCACAATGACACTGTTTACAGAATATCCCCTCAAAAGGAGCCCCTCCCTCTAGTGGTAGACAGTACCCAGACAGCCAGGTTTGTGATTCCTGCAGCTGGCAAAATATGAAATTTTAGGGTAACATTTTACTTGGATGCTCCATTTGATGGCCTCGTTGATGCTCAACTGACATTCAACTAACTGCAACTTAACCATATGTTGAATGTAAATGATTCAAAATAGAAAATAACCCTACACCTATCCTTAACGTTAACCCTTAATCAACCCTAAAATCTAACCCTAGACCTATCCCTAACCTTAACCCTTAATCAACTCTAAAATCTAACCCTACACCTTACCATAACCTTAACCCTTAATCAAACCTAAAATCTAACCCTACACCTATCCCTAACCTTAACCCTTAATCAACTCTAAAATCTAACCCTACACTTATCCCTAACCTTAACCCTAATCTAAAATTTAAATCTAATTCTAAACCCAATGCTAAAATGTTAAGATTAGAGTTGGATATAGGGTTACATTCAATAGAGAATCATTTACTTTCACCTTCAATTGCATTTAATAGACATGCAGTTAAATTTTAGCTGAATGTCAGTTGAGCATCATCAAATGGACCATCCAAGCAAAGTCTTACCAATTTTAGCAGTCATAACATAGAGTTTACATTGGATTGATTTGGCCTATGTGTCTACGCTAGATATTCTACCATGATGATCTATCTACCAAACGAGGTGGTAGAAATAGCCTACACATTAATCTGTTCATCATATAACCAGACACAGATACATTAATGTCTAGTAACATTTTGTTTGGGTGGAGGGTCAATTTTACTTTGGGCCCCTACATTCCTTAAAATGGCCCTGATTTTGATGGCTAGATGACTGGCTCAGAACATCTGCAAAACATGACACAGGTCCTGTGTGGTGTTCCCAGAATGCAGTGACCAGTAACTAATAAAAGTGCTCCAAGGAAGGACGAACAGTGAACTAGAGACAGGGTCATGGGCATCCACAGCTCACTGATGCTCATGGTGGTCCCACAAAGATCTGTAATAAGGTCTTGTTGCTTTTAGAGAGCTTTTGTGGGGTCTATGTCTGGACAGGTCAACACATACTCTATCTATACATTATAATCCATCAGTATGAAATGAAAATGGACTACACAGTTAATTTCCTGGTACCCTTGCTTTTATGATACATTTAATTACATGAATTTATAGCTGCTTCGTGTTCAAAAAGCTTTAGTCCTTAAATTATGAATGATGGTAGCTTAGTTGCTAACTTTAATGCCATGGTGGTTCAGTGGTTAGAGCACTGGACCATCAATAACATGGTTGTGGGTTCAATACCCTGGTTTAATGGGCCGCCAATGGCCCACCCAATTTTTTATGTATCTAAAAAACAAATTCTCACTTTTTTCTCTATTAACCTCAGAAGATGCTAGCTTAGTTGCTGGCTTTAGAGCAGTGGTGGCACAGTGGTTAGAGCTCTGGACTGTTGATAACAAGGTTGTGGGTTCAATACCCTGCCTTAATGGGCTGCCAATGGAGCCCAACCAATTTTTTTTTATGTATCTAAAAAACAAATTCTCACTTTTTTCTCTATTAACCTCAGAAGATGCTAGCTTAGTTACTGGCTTCAGAGCAGTGGTGGCTCAGTGTCTAGAGCTCTGGACTGTCAATAACAAGGTTGTGGGTTCAATACCCTGGTTTAATGGGCCATCAATGGAGCCCAACCAAATTTTTATGTATCTAAAGAGCAAATTCTCACTTTTTCTCCTGTAACCTCAGAAGTTTCTTACGTCTCACTTTTATCTAATGCTATTTCTCTTAAGCAATTTAAAAGAAACATATGTAGTAACATTCTGTAAGATATCTAAATTCTGAAATCTAAGTACGAATCACAGATACGTCTCCTGAGACATCAAAGATCAACTTTTGAGCATTATGAAATGTGTGTATGGTGACATTGACAATACGCAATTACATAAATAAATATTAGATGTATATATTATTGCATGTAGTTATTAAAGTGGAAATTAATGTAATCTAATCTAAGTCATGTAATCTGATACAATCTTATCTTCATCTTAATTTCAGCAACTAAAAACAAACGCTTTTGTTGTTTCAGTTGAACTAAATAATGCCGACTAAAGCACTCGAAACTAGACACGGATGAGTGCACACACACACACACACACACACGCTCCATTACCCAGCTGTAAAGCCTGGACCCACCACAGGACGTATTATCATTAACACACTGCTGTACAGCACTGACCCGCATTTAACTGTTACCACACCACCCTACACCCTCACCACCCAAACACACACTGAGAGGGTGATGATGAACAGGGACACCTTAGGAGACCTGGAGACCACACACACACACACACACACACAGTGTTGAATGATTAAGACCAGCAGTTCACAGAAAAGAATAGGAAGCATGCGATGATGGATGGGCTGATATAGATCCATGTAGGTGTGTGTGTGTGTGTGTGTGTGTGTGTGTGTGTGTGTGTGTGTGTGTGTGTGTGTGTGTGTGTGTCACTGTCACCACATAATTCACACCCTTATACACTTTCCCTTTAATTTAATTCACTTCAGCTCAGAGCAGTGGAGTCGGGGAACTAAGGCCAGAATTAATAATTCAAATTCAAATCTGAGGGAAACTGTAAAAAGAGTGTGTGTGTGGGTGGGGTGTATGAGAGAGAGAGAGAGAGAGAGAGAGAGAGAGAGAGAGAGAGAGAGAGAGAGAGAGAGAGAGACCTTAAAAAAAGAGAGAAAAAACTGCAACAAAAATGTCATGGCTCATTTTTAAACAAAAAAAAAAGCAAATTTATTCATATTATCACTGTCAGTGCAAAAGAGCAAACGTGTTATCTCCAGTTTCTGCTCTTTTTGACATTATTTAAAAGTTCCAGCCATCGTTTGCACTCAATGCAACAATTTTCTTCCACAATTTCAAACCAAACTAAGATGGGTGATTTGAGGTGATTTGGGATGAGCTGGAGCTTCACAGCAGGAAGGAAAAGCAGCAGCTATTGTTCAGCACCTCCAGAAACTTCTTCAAGATGCTGAGAAAACTATTATTCCAGGCGACTCTCCCTCATCAAGATGCTGAGGTAAAAATACCCAAAGTGGGCAGATCTGTCCATAAACACTTTTTGTTTACAAAATACTTTTACGTGTTCCTTTAAAGCTTTAATATGCAACTATTTCATATTTAATATTAAATTTATAACGTAAAAAAAAATCATAAAAAGAAAGAAATACATTGAATTTAAGGAGGTGTGATCAAACTTTTGACCTAAATCCACTCCCTTCTTACCACAAGGAAAATATACAAAACAATAAGTATAGTAAATAATAAACATGCAATATACTGTATATTACCGTATGTTATCGCAATTTCTAAAACAACACAAAACCTTCATAATTTAAAATGTAGTCAATGACACTTCTTAATTTCAAATGTAGTCAATGTAAAAAAAAAATTGATTCCAAGTCATTTTGGAGCATTACTATTGGTCCATTCACTATCATATTCTGATACAATGTAAAGAATAGCTGTCAGATCCACAAAGATATAAAGCGTGTCTCTGTAGAGGATGTGATCTTATTTACTCTTACAAAGTCAGAATGTCATGGGACAGCAGCATGCAAATTAATCTTGACATGTCAGTAAGATAGACAGTAGACTCCTATATGAGTTGTGAGGTGCTACTCTTCTGAGTAAGGCTGAACATTGGATA
This sequence comes from Astyanax mexicanus, assembly GCF_023375975.1. Taxonomy (NCBI): domain Eukaryota; kingdom Metazoa; phylum Chordata; class Actinopteri; order Characiformes; family Acestrorhamphidae; genus Astyanax; species Astyanax mexicanus. The sequence continues at coordinate 13,777,134 of NC_064418.1, read as the reverse complement.
TCGTCCTTATAGAAAGCCGACATGAATTATGGGAGTTAGAGTGATGTGATTCTGGTATGGTGGTGATTAGTGTGTTAGTAGTGTGCTTTGTGCTGGTGGTACGAGTGGATCAGACACAGCAGTGCTGCTGGAGTTTTTAAACACTGTTTAATTCACTCACTGTTCTTTCCTCTACTAGACACTCTTACTATTTCACTATTCTACTCACTTTGAAGATGTGGTAAACTTAGAGACAGAACTCTAAATCTGTACATGCTGCACAGTTTGTATTAGTGAGCCTTTAGTTATTTATATTAAATACAGTACAATATATATTTAGTTCTGAGTTGTAACTATATGTTATGTAACCATAATATAAATATAATACAAATTTTGCATACTGCTTTATGTAATGTTGATCCTAATCTCAGTTGCCTAAAAAAAGTAAAGTATTATTTTCCACCAGTCTAGCAACAATCCTTTCAGATTGTGTGCCTTCATATTATCTCTCTTTCTCTTACACAAACACACACACACACACACACACACACACACACACACACACTAGTAGGCAGACACTGATAGGCAGAAGGGTCAGGGATGTTGATCTTACTCTGTGTGTTTACTGAGCTAAATGGAAGTGGAAGAGGAGGATTAGCAACAACAACGGCTGCACTTAAAGATGAAGACACACACACACACACACTGACACACAAACACACTGACACACACACACAGGAAGAGGAAATCTCAGGGGCAGGATGGGGGGCTGATGGGAACGTGGCTGTGAGTGACAGCGCCCAAAACGAGAGAGGAACAGAGGGAGGTAAAATAAGAAAAAAAGGGAGGAGGAAAGGAAAGGAAAACAGCGCAGACGCCTTCGGCCCGAGCGTCAGGATGTCCTCGGGGAGGAATCGTAAAAACGGAGAGCGGGGTACTCGTTGACCCGGCCGAGGCGTGTTAACTTACACTGTTGTTGTGCTAATGCTCATTTAGCCCAGAGCCTAGGGTTACAGCTAATGGCTTTCCACAGAATGCACACACACACACACACACGTACTGTACTCACACACACACACACACACTCACAGTTCATTCCGCCAGGCTTCCAGCTACAAATGCTTCAACCTATAGCCCTTCTCAAAATTACAGCACTTTTTCAATTTCCCACAATTACCGGAGAATGCGGCGCTGCAGTTATTTTTGTTTTTATTGGACCGTGGAGGACGGAAGGCCCAGTTTTGCACCAAACAAGCGGTATTAACATGCAGAGCTGCACAAATCAAGCTAAACTTCCTTCACTTAAGTCTGAGCGGAGCACGCTGACCATTTTCCCAACCGGTTCCAGTTCCAGTCGACCCACCATATAATAATTCCTGTATGTTGCGATAAGCATTATCCACGCATGCTAAAGAGAGCACGAGAACCTCCACTGGAGCTGAGGGTCAACAGTAGTTCACTTTCAAAGGTGTCAAAAGTACTCTTCACATTCATTACTCAGGTAGAAGTATAGAGACTAGGGTTTTGAAATACTTCTGTAGAAGCTGAAGTATCAACACAAGTTTTTACACACGTAAAAGTGTAAAAGTACTTCCGTATTTTTCCACACTGTAAGGCACACCAGATTATAAGGCTTACTATCAATAAAAGTCTATTTTCTAGTCTATTTTTATACATTATGCGCATTATGCGACACTAGTAAGGAACAGAGTTGTCGCAATTTCCTTCTAATTAAGGTGCACCATAAGGCTCACTGGCGATTTTTGGGAAAATTAAAGGATTTTAAGTGAGCAAAATGTTATATTAAATGTTAATGTGAAGAACCTAGGATGCACTAGGCTCTCTGTTTCAGCTGCATAAATACCTATTGAAAATGAATGTATTTTTGTACAATGTAAATATATTAAAGAAACGTAGTTGGGACATTCGGCTCAGGTTCCCTTGATTCTCTTGAGCCACGAATCATCCTTAAGAAATAGGCAATTTTTAAATGAGGCAATTTTTAAAAGATAAGGAGCAGAAAATTCAAATAATTATGTAAAAATGTAAAAGCTAGAAGTAAAACGTTGTGTAAAAAATAATTACTCCAGTATGGTATAGATAACAAACATGTCTAATTTAGTATTTGTCCTTTTTTATTACTTGACACCTTGTTCACTTTACAGTAACAGTCAAAAGATTGGACGCACCTCTTCTCATTCAATATTTTTCTTGTTTTTTTTTTTTTATTTAATGTATTTTCTACATTGTAGATTATTATTAAAAACATTACAACAAATAAGGAACACCTTACTCTGTAGACTGTTAGAGCTCTTTGGTGTTGAACGCCACCACCCAAACAAAGCCCTGCCCACCGGCATCTGTGATTGGCTGAAGCCAGAGACTGAACCTGTGACAGGTGGCAGCAGCATAGCAACAAGGTGAACTAAGCCGAGCAGGTGAGCAGCCGAGCATGAACGAGTACTGATTGGACCTGTTTTCCTTTCACTCAGACCTACAGTACACACAGCGTAAAATCCTGCTTTCCTAATAACTCTAAATGTGCCCTCACAGAAATCTGATCTGCTCCAACAGAGATAGAACCTCTCACCTGGTGTCAGAAGTGGGATAACTCTCTGAGATCATGGTAATCTAATCTGTTTTATATTTTATATTATTTAACTTGAGAGAATTTCTGTGCATCACCGGCAGGTAAAAGCTGGCAGCATCACAGGCTGTTTCCAGTAATCCTGTGCTCGGTATTTTTTTATGTTAAATTTTCTTGCTTTTTAATAATTAATATTTTATTGTTTAATGATTTTCAAATGTGTTTTTTCTCCCATCTGCTTTGTGTTTTATGTATTTGTGTTGTATCACTGTTTACAAAACATGAATGAAATGTGAATATATTAAAGGTGCTGTACAAATAAACTTTTCTTATCTAAATGGTAATGAATACACTGCCTGATGTCAGACACAATGTTTTTTCAGAGTTTTGAGAAAGGTTTGACTTATAGCAGCAACATACGTAGTGTTGTTTTATATATATATATATATATATATATATATATATATATATATATATATATATATATATATATATATATATATACAGTATATATATATATATATTTATATATATATATTATATATATATATATATATATATATATATATATATATAGACTACCTTTATAAATTATTATTAGCCCTGTTCCTACTAAATAATACTAAAACATAATAATAATACAACATAATAATTTTTTCTAATAGTAATAATGCTAGTATCATTAAAAACACTTCTTTAACAATATTACTACTAATAGGAATCATATTATTACTACTACTTATTTAAATAATAATAATAATAATAATAATAATAATAATAATAATAATAATAATAATAATAATAATAATAATTTTCTTTATTTAGATAAGTGGTTAACGGAATTTTATGCAGTTCGTAAAATATTACACAATTCATCAAAACTATGCATAACAATGACAGTCATAAAAAAAGATAATGTGGATTAGAATGTAATATTAATAATTCAGTGATGTAAAGTTAATGAGTTAATGATCACTTCCTTAGTAAGATGTCATTTAGAACAACTATATATTATTTATGGACAAAACATAGCTAGTGTGAGCCAGTGTGAGTCAGTGTGACGGGGTGGTAAATTAAATTGAGAAGTGCAAACAAATTACAACATGTTTTGCTAAACAACTTTTACAAAAAAAAAGTATATATTTTGAATAAATTAATAAATATAGATAAACATTGAAACACATAAAACCCTCAAAATATTAAATAATTACAAATTAGTGAAAGTTAGTGTGATAGGGTGGCACTGGGAAACTATTATACATCATTTATAATATTTAAATTAAAGTATTTTATGTACAGTGTACAGAGACTAGTATAATTCTGAAAAAAAGTGTGTAGTGATGTTTATTTAACTAAAACAAAACAAATAAAATATAAATATATAAAATATATATATATTTTTTAAATAATAAAAGGCAATAATTAAAGTAACAATAAAAGTAATAATACTAGTATTACAGAGTCAATTATAACTTTAGAATTGAAAAATATGTAAAAAAAATAAAAATAAAGAAGAAAAAAGTTTGAATAACAATCAAAACATTACGCATAAACATTGACAGGCATAATCATGACTTTGTAAAAAAAAATGGTTTATTTAAACAAAAAGCAAAACAAACATTTATGCATCAAAAGATTAAATATTAAAACATACTAACGATTACAAAGTTCATAAAAATATTAGTAGTATAGAGTACAATTTAACAATTATTTAAAAAATATTTTAAAAGTATTAAAAAATACTTTCAGACAATAGGAGAAGGATAAATTAAAAACAATACTGCATAACAAAAAAAAACAAAACAAAAAAAAACAATTAATGTAGTACTAGTTCATGAATGGTGGTTTATATTAATATTTTATTAATTGCAGTTTTTATAAAAAGTGTTAAACAAACCAGAATGTTGTATACATTTATACATTTAGCTTTGTGCATGCTCTTTGTATTTTAATCTCAGTGTCTTTATGAGGGAGGGTCACCTGGAATAGTTTTCTCTGCATTTTGAAGGACTTCCTGGAGGACAATCACTTTTTTATTGTGTAATTCCATATGTGTCCCATAATTGTTTTGATGTCTTCAATATTCTAATATATAAGAATCTTAAAAAAAAAACCCACACACATTAAATGGGAAGGTGTGTGTCTAAATTTTAGACTTGTGCTGTATTTTCTATATGGTCTCTGTGCAATAAAAAAACATGCATCTCAAAAAACATGAGAGAAATACAGGAGAGAAATAAAACCCTTGTAACTTTCAATGGAGGTCACTGTAAAAAAAAAAAATATATATATATATATATATTGGTCAATTCAACAGGAAATTGTGACACGCTCTAAGGAACAGTTTTTGTGTTCAAATTGTCCATAGTAAACTAAAAATTGTTTTTCATTGGACAGCGATGATATATCTTTAAACTTGTTTTTTTTTTATTATTATTAGAGCTACTCAGTTTTAGCTGTTTAACTGCCATTTATTTGAATCAGAAGACCACAGTGTACATTAAACACACTGTTTCTTCATTTGCATCAGTTTAATTAAAGTTCTTTAACGATTTCTGCGAGAATATCGCTATCTGTGTATTTGCATGTGTATTATCTCAGAGATAAGTGACAAGATCATGTGCTGCTACCTGAGAGAGGGCAAGCCTTAGACCCTGAGGCTAAGGTGGAGGAAGCTAGTGGAACAAGTATGACAAGTGTAGGAATACACATACACACACACACAATCACAATTACACCAACACACACATACATACTACATATATACACACACACTTACCTTGGCGAGAGTGCACAGTGTTAGCATTGATAGCATTTCTCTGTTTTTTTGGCTTGTAAAATGCTTCCACACATCGCTATAAATACACACACCTCATACATACAAAAACACACACACACACACACCTCAGAAATTCAATTATCTACTCCTTCATCACTAAAAAACACGCAGAACAGAGTTGTGTGTGGTTGTCGTCTCCCGGTAAACATCACTACAGAATCCACTTTCTTGCTTTAATTATTTTTTTTAAAAGCCTTCACTCATCTGTGGAAACGTCGACTCCTCACATATCCAAACGTTTGATTCACGCAGGGACTTCAAATACGGCTTCAGGAATCGAACGCGTGTCGCTTGCGCTGCGTCGCGTGACCCCACGACACTGCGTCTTCTAAAGAGCCTCCTTTCATCTCAGCTCAGGAGGCGAACAGACTAAACCCAGCGCTGCAGTGCCACCGGTAGCCTGGGTAAACTGTGAAGGAGAACGGCAGACAGATGGAATGGGCGTAATTGTTTTGCCAGACGGGCCTGCTTCTGTTATGTCTGCCCGTCTGTCGACACGGTAACAGCGTCTCGCAGGCACGTGGAGGCTCAACTTCTATACGCTGCTCAAAATAAAGGTGTGAAAATGATGAAGATGATGTAGAAGAACCATATTCGGGGTCCAAGAAGAACTTTTCAGTTTCAATTTTTCAGTAGGTGGGTCATTTCTAAGCTCCATAATGAGAAAGTGTGAGGAATGTATTTAATGAGGAAAGAACCTCAGTATAAAGTGAAGATCCTGTAATCTGAAGGCTTCAGAGTCGTGTACCTCACTGTCAAGTATTGTCACCTTACAACCACGACTTGACTGTCTTATATTGCGATTTTAAGTGATAGACCAATGCAAAGTAGCACATAATTGTGGAGTGGACAAAAATTATACATAGTTTTAACATTTTTAATTAAATAAAACCTAAAAAAAAAAGTGTGACATGACAAAATATTTACCCCACTTTACTCTTAAACCCCTAAAAAAAATCCATTGCAATCCATTGCCTTCAGAAGTCACTTAATTAGTTAGTCAGTGGTTTGTTAGAGAACACTAGTGAACAAACAGCATCGTAAAGACCAAGGAACTCAGAAGACAGGCCAGAAATAAAGTTGAGAAAAAGTTTAAAGTCGGGTAAGGATATAAAAACATATACCCAGCTTTGAGCAACTCAAGGAGCACTGTTCAATGCGTCATATAAAAAAACAAACAAGGAAAGCACTGGTCTGAGAATAGCCAAGAGGCCCATGGTCACTCTAAAGGAGCTGCAGAAATCCCCTGCTCAGGTGCGAGAATCTGCCAGTCAGCCAGACAACTATAAATTGTGCGCTCCACAAATCTGGTCGTTATGGAAGAGTGGCAAGAAGAAAACCAATGTTGAAATAAATATATGAGAAGTATAATTTGCAGTTTGCCACAAGCCATGTAGAAGACATGTCTATGGTTAGGTGAGGCCAAAGTTGAACCTTTTGTCCTAAATGCAAAGCACTATGTTTACCAGAAAAGTAAGACTGCTTATTGCCTTAAACACACTATCCACACTGTGAAACATGGTGGTGGCAGCCTCATACTGTGGAGATGCATTTGTTCAAGACAATGACCCTAAACATACAGACAGAGCTACAGTGGAATGGGTTAGATCAAAGAATATTCATGTGTTAGAATTACTTATTTAAGAGGCCACCACACTACATTCAGTATGTATTTAATTGTGTATTCATTTTAATGTTAAAAGTATGTACTTTTCCATGTTAAGCATCCTTTTAAAAAATATACTTAAATGCACTTTTCTTTTACAAGGGATGACATGTTTGTAGGTAGAATAGGACAAACTAACACTTGAAACACTTCAGTGCTGGGTATCCTTCCTGAATAAATATATTTTAAGGGATGTAAGAAGGAATTGCAATATTACTAAGTGCTTAACATTTAACTGTCCCAATTTCTGAAATGCAGAAATTGATATACAGTATATTAATGATTTAAATGTTAAAAGTTGACCAGAAAAAACAAAAAAAAACAAAACATAAATTATCTTAGGTTCATACTTGGGTCCGCCCTCTGAATCTGTACTCTTCTGGGAAGGCTTAACACTTCCTGTTGGAATGTGTGTTGTAAGGATTTGATTGCGTACAGCTAGTAACGCATTAATAAGGTCAACAAGGTCAACAATGATGTCAGACAATCCCACAAGGTACTGACGGCACCCGATCGCTCCAGAGAATACAGTTCCACTGCTTCACAGCTCAAACCTTGGGGAAGGATTTATACCCGTCTAGCTAATGTTTGGCAGCGGGCATGGAGACCTTGTGCTCTGGAGCGTCATGTTCTATTGGCAGTGCTTTTCTATGAGATTAAACAAGCTGCCTGAATTCCTGTGTCAGCAATCGGTGCACCTTAAATTAGCCGCGTTATCTCATTAGAAGATGTGTCTGGATATCTTCGGGGATATAAGTGTGGGATATAGTCTATGCGCTGTTGTAGATAAACAACATAAAGTAGATATACTCTGTCTGGCAGACGGTTATACTGTACAGGCTCTGCCGTGTTACATTAAGTTGCTGCGACTCGCTCCAAATGCTTTACGCTTTCTTAGCTGCTCTTTTAAAAAGCTTACTTCAGCACTCTTTGTGTTATATCTCATTACTCCTGACTGCAGTGCCTCTCGTTCTCCAGCCTCCGTCACCAGCCAGCCTTCTGCTGCTCTCTCTGGTCTGATTAACACCAGATTAGACGCATGCTAATTTGTTTTCGCCGGTCTATCCGCATTTAAAAGAGCTAAAGTTTACAATTTACTCCTTTATATTGCACCCAATGCTGACACGGATGTGAAAAACATACATTTATCTAAAACAATAAAGCCCCTTTTTTAGCGATATTTAGACAAGTTGTCAAATGCGCACCGTGTAGCCTGATTTAGGGTGTGTCAGCATGTCTTTACTATCATAACAATAGGAAAAGTACACCTTTCACGGTTCGAAACGTGTAAAAGACATGTACGAGTTCTCTTAATTAATTATGGGTGTGTTTTGGGTGTAACATGTAATAAACCAATCAGGGTGTCGCTTGCCAATCCCTTTAAGAGCCAGGAGTGCTCTGATTTTGAAGCGTCTTGCGCAGGGTGTATGTTAGAGCCCTTTATCTCATCTACTCTTCCACTGACTTTAATCCCCAGCTCCGATCCACAGCTACTTCTTAGATCCACATCTCCAGCTTAGCCACTAGTGCTGAAATCAGTAGGTCTGTGGGGGAGGGAGGGTTTGAGGTTGTCTGACGATCTGGAATTAGATATGACAGGTTGTTAACTCAAATTGTCAGAGCGTGGAAAATTGCCTGACCAAGAAAGTTTGTGTCAGAAATCAGATAATTCTGAGCAGCCTTTGATTTTCATATTTCCGTCTCTGTGGCTCCGCCTGTCACAGCCCGAGCTCTCGGAGGTAAATTAGATCTAGGGGACGGAATGAAGCTGTGTCCTTTTCTCCGGCTTCTGCACATTCCAGTGCGGTGATGAGGTGCTCGGGCTTTTCCTAGCTCACCCTGAATCTTTTATACAGAGGTTGCTAGTAATGAAGTGTAAGTACTTTATTACTGTACTTAATCAGATGTTTGAAGTATCTGTACTTTGCTTGAGTGTTTCTGTCACTTAATAAGTTTTGGGTTTTTAATCACTACTCTCCTTTTTTAAAACATTTGGCTGTGTCCCAATCGCCAGTGTTCTGCCGAGTGGTCCAGCTGGCTAAGTGCCGCCACTATGATCGGGAGATGGCTGGTTCAAATCCCGGTTCAATTCATGCTGCTCCCCATCAGCAGCCAGAGCCCTGAGAGAGCACAATTGGCCTTGCTCTCTCTGGTTGGGGAGATGGCTCTCTTTCCCCTCATCACTAGGGTCACTTGGGTGATGTTGATCAGCACAAGGTATCTGTGAGCTAATGTATCAGAAGTTGCTGCGCTTTCCTCCGAACATGCTGGCTAACCAGCAGTGCTACTTTAACAGGCTGACTACACATATGTCGGAGGGGGCATGTGCCAGTCTTCAACCTCCTGGTGCTCACTATGGGGGGACCACTCTATTTTTAGAATGCATATTGCTTGTGCCACTGATATCATCAATGAGAATATTTTTTCCCATTCCCAAGGAAAAGAAAGGAAAACTACTGCTTTCAATTTTAAATTAAACTCTTAGGGACTGTTGCTTTAATCATGGGACTATAAAACGTGTATATTTCTGCCACCTTGGCTTTTGTAGGTGTGTCTTTTGTTCACCTCCAGCTTCTCCTCCCTGGAATGAGCAGCTACTGTTTTCTGACTTCTTGCTTGTTGTGTGTGTGTGGTTGTGTGTCTGTGTCTGTGTGTGTCTCATTAGTGCTTTGACGCTGTCCACACCAACATGCTGTCGTCCGTCTCTCTCTCTCTCCCCTTCCTGTTGTCTGTCCTCATCTCACCTCATTTATCCGTGACCCCGGAGGTCAGCGGTCAGAACACTCCAGTGCTCCGAGCCAGAGGTGAGGGGTCGACTTTTCCTTTCAGTGGGCAGCAGATGGGAATCACACAGAGATCTGCTCTAGATATGAGAGAGAGAGTGAGAAAGAGGGAAAGAAAAATGAGCAAGAGACAAAGACTAATAGGAGGAGAGAGAGGGAGCAAAAGAGAGGGAGAAATATGATTGGATAGGACAAGACAGATGGAAAGAGAGAAAATGAAAAGGGCAGATAAGCAGAGAGAGATAATGTTATGCACAATGAACGTTATGATGAATGTTACGAATGAATAAAACAAGTCACTTTAGGTAATATACAGTACCAGTTAAAAGTTTGGACATACCCAAGCCTTTTTTTGGACACACCCAAAGGGCATATGGGGCAGTTTAGGGAGTAAAGAATAGTATAGGGTAAAATTGGTAGTATAGTGAGTATAGGGTACAATTGGTAGTATAGGGTTTATAGGGTAGTCTAGGGAGTAAAGAGTAGTATAGGGAGTATAGGGTAGAATTGGAAGTATAGGGAGTATAGGGTAAAGTTGGTTATAGGGAGTATAGGTAATATAGGGTGTATAGGATAGAGCTGATAGTACAGGGAGTATAGGGTAAAATTGGAAGTATAGCGAGTATAGGGTACTATTGTTCATAGGGAGTATAGGTAATATACACTCTAAAAACAGAGGTACGAAGGTACAGTCTTAATAATTGTACCCTCAAAGGTACAATATTGGTCTTTACAGGGTCAGATTCGTTCCCTCTGAAGTACAAAGTTATTTCTAACAGCAATAAGAACAAATTTGTACCATTTAACCAGCCAAAGGGTACATTCAGTGTTCTGTATCACTGTACTAATAAACAATGTATATTTTAATTGCACATTTTTTATTTGAAAGCCAGACTTTTTTGGATCATAAAGATTTTGAGCCATATTTAGTTGATGATAATGTTTATAATTTTTATAATCTTTACTGGCACAAAAACCATGGGTACAAAAAAGGACCTTTACTAAAAGGTCCTTTTTTGTACTTCAATATAAGATACAGCCCCAGAGACAAGCTTTGTACTCTTTTAAGTACAAATCTGTACTTACTTTTCTTAGTGTGTAGGGTGTGTAGGATAGTTGGTAGTATAGGGAGTATAGGGTAAAATTGAAAGTATAGGGAGTATAAGGAAACATTGTTTATAGGGGGTAAAGGTAATATAGGGTGTATAGGATAGAGTTGATAGTATAGGGAGTGTAGGGTAAAACTGTTGTTATAGGGAATTTAAAGTCTATATGATATAATTGGGAGTAATAGGGAGTGTAGGGTAGTTTAGGGCATATGGGGCAGTTTAGGGATTAAAGAGGCTAGTATAGGCTAGAATTGGTAGTATAGGGCTTATAGGGTAATTTAAGGAGTAAAGAGTAGTATAGGGAGTATAGGGTAATTTATTTGTAGTATAGGGAGTATATGGTAGTATGGTATATGGTAGTATGGTAGAGTATAGATTAGTATAAGAAGGAAGAGCTACTACTGGTAGTATAGGGTGTATACTGTAGTTTAGAGAGTATAGAGTAGTATTAGCAGTAAAGAAAAAATACAGTACAAATGGTATTATAGGGAGAATCAGTAATATAGGGTGTATAGGATAGAGTTGGTAGTATAGTGAGTATAGGTAGTTTAGGGTAGTTATAAGATAATACAGAGAGAATAGGGGAGTGTGATTGTATATCAGTCAATTTTGTTTATTTGAGAAAAAAAAAAAACTTTTTTATTACTCTTTTTTTGCAACGTTGCACTTTTTTATGTTTCTCTTTTCTATTATTTTTGTCTGCACTTTTCCAAAAACTTGGTGGAAAGAAAGCGGAAGGGAGAGATGTGGAAACCGAAAGAGAAAATGAACGAGAGAGAAACAGAGCAAAAAATAGAAAAAAGGAAAGGAAGTACAGAGGGGAGATGGATGAGGAGAAGTGAAAAGAAAGAAAGGCAAAGTGCGCAAGAGTGAGAGTGCGAGAACGCGAGAGAGCAGCATTTGAGGAGTTGGTGAAGTCTCGAAGAATCCCAGCAGGGTGGTTAGAACCCTTTTTTCGCGTGGGGGGACTTTTTGGCGTCGGCATGGCAACCGCCATGGCAACAGAATGTAGGCGGAGCCACAGGGGTCAGGAGGCACGCTATTGGCTGAATAGCTAACGAACAGCCACCGGCAGCGTCTCCGCACGACGCCAGACAGGCAGAAATAATATTTCAAACTCTTTCAAATGAAATAATAAGATAACAAAGATTCCCGGGGCAATGTGTGTGTTCTGGAACGTGTTTAGACAGGGGCCGCAACCCCTCCCTGTGAACAGACACTCTCTCACACACACACACACACACATACTCACACACACTCACACATTCTCTCTCTCTTTCATTCCTCTCTCTGGCTCACCGCTGGAGAATGTGTCTGTGAGCGCCGTCTCTCCTTCTGAAGAGTAATTAATCTGAGAATCGTGATAATCCAGTGTGCAATCTGGCAGATGAGAGCCAAGTGCCAGTTTTCTCCCTTTCCATTCTCTCTCTCTTTCCTCTTGTTTTCTTGCTCTCTCACTCATGGTTCACTTGCTGTGGAACTCCTGACAGTAGTATAGTAGTACCAGTATGGTAGTATAATAGTATTACAGGGTGGTAAAGGGAGCTGAAAGTTGTATAAAGTGTATAGGGCATATAGGGTTATGTTTAGTAGTCTAAGGAGTACAGGGTAATATTGTGCAGCATAGAGTAGCATACAGTAATATAGGGAGAAATTGTAGTTTAAAAGGTATAGGACATTATGGGGTTGTGCAATATTGGATGATACATGGCATATAAGGTAGTATAGGGTCTATAGGGAGTATTATTAGTAAAGCATACAGTAAAGTGTAGCATAGGGAGTATAGAGCATATCGACACTGTCCAATGAAAAACACTTATCTCCAAAACAGCAACTTTGCAGGAGAGAGAAAAAACCTTGCAAACGCTCAATGGAAGTCAATGTAAAAATAGTTTATTTCAGATCATTTGTTGTTTTTTATTATCAAGACATTTTGGCACAGTGTAAGGGACAGTTTGTTTGTTCAAATTATGTAGTAAACTAAAAATCGACAAAAATGGAGATAAGTGTTTTTCATAGGACAGCAACGATATAGGGCAGTGTATGATAGGGAGTGTATGATAGTATAGGCACTATAGGGGAGTACATGGTAGGATTGTGTACTATAGAATAGTATAAAAGAGCATAGAGTAGAATTAGTCAATAATACATGAGAGGGAGTGCCATAATGTGTAATTTTGGCACTAATATTGCAATTATTGTGATTATACCACAGTTACATTGTTGCTGTTTATTAAAAGATTTTGAGTTAAAGAGGACGAAAAAAAAAATATATGATCTGTTTGGTTATGAACACTCTGCAAGTTAAAATAGTTCCATTGCTGCTCTGTTTGTGGCTACACTGTTTTGTAATGTTAGCACAGAATTGTTGAGCTTGGGTTACAGTGCATTACTGGCTGATAATGACACTCACAGAACGCCTCTCAGCAGTATGTTAAGTAGTTTGCAAAGTATTGTGTCTTATAAGAAGATATATACATAGTACAGGGTAATATATGGAATGTAAGGTAATATAGGGTTGATCAGAAGTAAAGGGTAATATTTGCTGGTAAAGCTTAATAAAGGTCAAAAAATGGAAAGATTAATAATATAGGTTAGTGTGAGACAATACATAGTAGAAAAGAGAGTATAAAATAGCAAAGTGAATGTAGCATAGTACAGTAAATATAGCATATTATAGGGGGTATTAGGCACAGTAGGGATTATATAATAATATAGGAAATATAAGGTAGTATATGATTGCATAGGGAGTATAAGAAGTAAAGGATAGTATAGGGTATGTCAGGGTAGTACTAATTAATACAGAGTAGAATAGAGCAATATAGGGTAGTATAGGTAGTTTTGGAAATATAGTGCATTACAGGGAATATAGGGTAGTATAGGCAGTGTTGGGCACGTTACTTTGAAAAAGTAATTAGTTATAGTTACTCGTTACTTCTCCAAAAAAGTAACTGAGTTACTAACGGAGTTACTCCACTATAAAAGTAACTAGTTACCAGTAAAAGTAACTATCGCGTTACTTTTATTATTCGCCCGTCAAAAAAAAAAGGAAATGAATTATGTATTTACTATTATAATAATAGTAAAAATTTAAAATAAAATTAAAAATACCAAACGATAATAAACCCAAAATGTTGACAAAAATATAATCTAACGAATTACAAAAAAATAAAAACGAAATTCTTCACAGAACCAAAGAAAATTACTAAAACATATAATACTGAAAAAAACGGAAAAAACGGAAAAATGCGTCTGGGGATGGAGTTAAACAAACCAAGCCACACTCAAAGGAAATATGTATATATAAACAAAACAAAATAATGGACAAAAACAACAATCTAATGACCGTTAAAATGGTATTAATATAACAGTTTCACCAAAAGGGAATAGAGCTTAGATCGGCCCAAATAATCCGACCCGACCCAGCCGGAGCCCGTGCACGTTCTGCCCAAGCCCGAACCATGAACTGTCATTATCAGCCCGAGCCAACCCAAACCATAAACTGTCTGTTTTCGGGCTGATTGAATGAGTGAAATATAATCAGAATTATGTTAATTAACACTGTAACATAGCATAAAACTATTATTTAATTAAAATGATTTTTAAGAACAGCTACACACAGTGCTGCAAGTCAAACGCGGAGGCGTTCACGTGCCCCCAGAGCTACGTGATTACATTTTTCATTTTATTATAGTTTGATTCAGTAAGTTTTAATTTGTTTTTAGGGTGGGCTTGCTAGTTTTTATTAGTTTTCACACATCTCATCAGAGAGATCAATCTAATAAACGTGAGAGAGAAAGAGAGAGAGAGAAAGAGAGAGAGAGAAAGAGATTTGCTTGTTCTGGTATAAACTACTCACAGGTAAATGTTCTCACATACTGAATCTCCTGTTTCTCTTTCATCTGCCTGGCGCTCATATTGTAATCCCATACATAGTTCTGCAGTTTTTCAGTGTTTTCTGTCGTATTTTGCGGCTACACCGCCCGCCGTACAAATCCGCTGTACAACAGCTCTTATAAATAAATTAAACGAAAATTCAGTAATTTTAGTTCGTTTTAGTTAGTTTTATAAACACAAAATACAGTTCGAGATAGTTATGTTTTTTTCCTTTTAATTACCGTTTTTATTAGTTTCAGTTAACATAAATGTTTTTTCACTTTCAGTTTTCGCTATTTCGTTCGCTTTAGTGAACAATAATAATTGGTTATTTAGCAACATTGTGATTATCACACCAGAGCTTTATATAAAATAAAAATAGGAGCCCGATTTTGGGACAGTCTTTGGGTCAGGTCGGATTCGGGCAGAGAATCTAAGCTCTAAAAGAGAAAGCAGCAGCACCACAAAAACCGGAGCAGCTAAAAAGAGCTTAACGTCCTTAAATCGGAACTTGGCCTGTCCAGGGCAATCACTGAATTGATTAGAGCACGCAAATCGTCACAATTGTGCCTCACTTCACCACGCCAACCCACAGGCACAGCGGCCAGAAGCTCAAGTTCACCGGAAAGAAGAGGGGTTAACCAGGGCAAAGCAAAGTAAAACAAAAAAAAAGTTCATAGAGGCTAAAGTAACGTGCAGTAACGGGGTGTCGGAAATGGTAACGGCGTTATAGTTACAGTCAGAGTAATTAGTTAGATTACTCGTTACTGAAAAAAGTAACGGCGTTAGTAACGCCATTAGTTTTAACGCCGTTACTCCCAACACTGAGTATAGGGTAGTATATGGAGTGTAATTGTAGAATATGGAGTAAAAGGTAGTACAAGGAATATAGCATAGTGTCGGGAGTATAGGGTTTTATAGGTAGTGTAGGGTAGTGTAGGAGAGTATAGTATAGTGTAGCATAGGGAGTATAGACAGTAGACATAGTATAGGGTAGTATAAGATGAAAGTACAGCAGGAAGTATTTTAGGGTAGTATAATGATTATAGAGTAGTATAAAGAGTAATACTTCTCTTGCTCTACTTTTTGCTCAATCATTGTCCTCTATTCCTCTGTTAGTGTTTTTAAGCTTCTGATTTTCTGCCTGTCTTTCTTTTTTTACCGCTCTCTTTCTTTCTTTCTTTCTTTCTTTCTTCCTTTCTTTTCTTCATTCTTTCTAACTCTCGTCATTTTTCACCAGCCTTAACACTTTCTTTCTGTCTTCCTCTCTCTCTCCCCTCTCTTTCCTGCTCTCTCACTCCTGATACACTTGCTGTGGTCCTGATCGATCTGAATGCTCCTCTCTTTATGCTCCTCTTTCTCTTGACCGTTTTGAACGCCCACTCTTTCCCTCCGAATTCTCTTTTTTCCCCTCCTGTTTTTCCACACATTTTTTTTGGCTCCTTTTATTTGCTGTCTTTCTCTCAGAGGGGCAACCTGATGATCTTGTGCGTGCCAAGAACAGGAAGGATGGAGCGAGGGGTGTGAGTGTGCAAGAAAGAGAGAGAGAGAGAGAGAGAGAGAGAGAGAGAGAGAAAGAGAGTAGGCATTGCTACATTCATTTATGATAATTAAAAGTCATAAATCTCTGGTGATTTTGGCTTTGGGAGCTGAGAGGTCCTGAATTGTTTTTCAAAGCCTGGGTAACCTTGAAGCCCTTTCCACACACACACACACACACACACACACACACACACATCCTTCATTATCCTCCCAATTGTATCGACCATTACGTCCCAGTACTCCCCCCAAAACCCCTCCAAACCAAGACTGTTTGAAGTTTCAGACACATAGAAAAAAAAAAGAAAATTTCTGATGCCCCCCGTCACTCCCCGGCCTTTCTCTCACTCTCTGTCAGGAAGAGAGGGAGGTATGAAATGAGGAGAGACAGTGAAAAAAGAATGAGAGAGCCAGTGTGAGAGAGAGAAAAAGAGAGAGAGAGAGAGAGAGGGAGGGAGGAAGAGATGAAAAAGTGGGCCCTCATTGTTTACATGGGGGCACCGGGGTTGAACTGACATGTGCATTCATCTTTAATGCTCTCAGTTAAAATATGAACCTGCAAGCCGTACGCTGGCATAACCGACGTGCGCGCACACACACACACACACACAAAATCACACACAGACAAACACACACTGCGAGGGCTGCCAGTTTAGAGTGAGGGATTACAGGCGACGTGCCAGGTGGAACGAGAGGAAAGAGGAAAAGAATGAGAAATGGAGAGAGGAAAATAACAGGAGGATAGAATCTGAGAAACTGGGGAGTGTGTGTGTGTGTGTGTGTGTATGGAGGAGGGTGTTGGGGTGGGCACAGAAGCATAATACATATCTAACTTAGCCCCCCGTTCAATTTTGCAGCCAAGTGTGTCCACCTTTTTCTGTGCACTGAATCGTTTCTCAGCTGCTACAGGACGTCATGGTTTGATCATGTGAGTGGCGTTTATCTGTGTGTGTGTCTGTGTGTGTGTGTGTGTGTGTGTGTGTGTGTGAGCATTTCCTGACTCTGGTTGTGTAAAAACGCACCTGACACTTTAAACACATTCAGGCTTGTTCTGAAGAACCTTCTTTGGAACTCTTTGGAACTGCTTGGAACAGCTACATGATGACTAATCACAATATGAGTATAAACATGGTGGTGGTAGTGCTGGAACTCACCCATAGCCCATGTACGGCTATGGCTGACATGTAGACAATGTAGCACTTTAGTAGAAATTGTTCACAGGTAGTCAGGGACTGAACACTGACTTGGCAAACTAGTATCACTGCACTCCAGCTCCCATAATGCACTTCGCCTTGCCATGACCACACTGGCCACACTGAGTTTAACCTTACTTACAAGACAACACCTAACAATGTATACAGGGGTGAGCATTCCCAAGCTGTCCTCTGAGTAGTCCCATATGTCAGTATAGCTCAGTGACAGCACTGCAATGGGATATGGCAAAAGTCATGGGACTCAATATTAGTTTCTACAGCAGGAAGCCTTTCGCAGTTTGTTGAACCACTGTCACCATATACAGGTCTGGAAAAAATAAGAGAGCCTCAGTTTCTGAATCAGTTTATCTAATTTAGCTATTTATAGGTTTATGTTTGACTAAAATGAACATTGTTGTTTTATTCTATAAACTACTGACGATATTTCTCCCAAATTCATGGCTGAAATAACAAAAAAAAAGATGCAGAGCTTTCAGACCCCAAATAAAGCAAAGAAAACAAGTTCATATTTTTAGGAGTTTTAAGAGTTCAGAAATCAATATTTGGTGGAATAACACTGTTTTTTATTCACAGTTTTTATGCATCTTGGCATGTTCTTCTCCACCAGTCTTACACACTGCTTTTGGATAACATTATGCCACTTCTGATGAAAAGATTCAAGCAGTTCAGCTTGGTTTGATGGCTTGTGTTTATCCATTTTCCTCTTGATTATATTCCAGAGGTTTTCAATTTGGTAAAATCAAAGAAACTCATCATTTTTAAGTGGTCTCTGTATCTGTATTTCCATAATGGGCATAACCTTCCCCCTCACTTAATATCAGTGTGGTCTCTATCACCTGCACGGCATCAGTGTTGTAGGTTGTAAGAGCAAGTTACCTGTGTTGCTAATATGTTGCTGTCTATTGGCCTGGTGTTACTATGTTAACTTTTGTGCTACCACAGAATTATGCTATCATTGTTTACAGATTAATAACAATATATAAAATATAATTAAAATATAGTATTTTTTTTTCTGTGATTAAGTGTTCTGTTTTAAAAAGTTGAAAATACTAATTTTGTATAAATTTGTCAAAAATGTAATTATTTAAAGACACAATAAAAAAAATACTGTTTTAGTATTAGTATTAGTATTTAGTATTTTACATTACTACAGTGGTAGTTCTATCACACACATACTATCAGTATGTGTGTGTGTGTGTGTGTGTGTGTGTGTGTGTGTGTGTGCGTGTGTGTGTGTTGTGGGACATTAGCTCAGCTGCAGTGGTGGTGAAACAGTGAGAGGAATCAACAGTGTCCAAAAACACGCAGCCAGCGTTCCTCAGCTCCACTGCATTACTGTAATGAGAAAAGCTGGCAAAGCCTAAATAATATTAAGCACATTAAATCCACTGGGCGACAACAAACAGATCAGCCAGACGGAGCAGAGTCAAACTCCAGCCAGTTCACTTTTACTATTAAAATAAATGTTCACTTCCTTACAGCCCAGCATCTACTGCAATAAAACTGTAATAAAAAGGATTAATTAGAGATAAATTATATTATAATTAGGTTACAAAAGTAGACCTACCTATATTTTAATTAATGTTTTAGAAACTTTATTAGGAACGTCTTAGCTTTTATGTATTTTAAACAAGTATTTATTTTACAAATTAAATAACAAATACAACACAATATATGTATACTATTAATTGTTAATTATTTTAAAGCTAGTACACAATAGCAACATTATAAGTAAATGATAAGCAAATATAACTTACTATTACTAATTACTATACTACTACTAATACTACTACTACTACTACTACTAATAATAATAATAATAATAATAATAATAATAATAATAATAATAATGATAATAATTGTTGGTGTTATTACTATTAGTTCTTTAATTATTAGTATTACTTACAATTAAAAAATAGGAGAATATACTAAATATTGTATTATTATTATTATTATTATTATTATTATTATTATTATTGTTGTTGTTGTTGTTGTTATGTTGATAAATATAATTATTGTGTAAAGTAAAATATATTTCTGTAGTATATTTACACATTTACAGTGCAGTATGACAGTGACTTGTTATTGCTCTGGTTTGACCGGTTTTATGGTTTCAGTTACGCGCTTAGTTAGATAAACTGATTGGTAATCAGTCTTATATTATGGTTCAGCATGTTATCTGCTCTGTGCCCTTTATTCTACCTGTCTCAGTCTGCATTCACCTGCTCTCTCTACAGACAGGAGCTGAATACCTGGACGAGCCAGGGGTTAAATGTGTGGGCTGTTCAGTCTGATAAACAACATTCTTTTGGTCAATAGGATAGAGTTGTCTTGCATTTGGGACTTTTTAATATAAATATATATTAGGTAATATAAAACTCAGTTTTAGACTTTTTTTTTTAGACTACTAGTAATAGTTTTTTTTTTTTAATTTTTCGTTGAGCAGGTTAAAATTAAGGCATTGAGAACTTTAAATGTGCACAAATAGTTTATAAAATACATTATTTATACACACAATACCTTGAGGTTAGATCTCTGGTGCTGCCATTTTTTTATTTAGTCACAATAATTCGACTTATTAAGCCATACATAAAGTCACGTAGAATACAAATACGGGTCATTTTTGACCCATGTGTGCATTAGAGGGGTAGTGATACAAAAATTACTTTTTTCAAAAAGTAAGAAAAGTACAAATAAAATAAGGATATATGACAATCAAAAACAAGTTAATTGAGGAATACCTTAAATTCTGAATGACTGAATCAATTTATTGCTAAGATATATCACAGAAACACTCCAGACATGAATTTACATAGAAAATGAATGTGAGTCATTTTTGACCCATGTGTGCATTAGAGGGGGTGAGCATATTTTGCGGATCCAAGGGTTAAATTAAAGAGCAGTGAGCATATAAGAGGTAGACATAAATATGTTGCTTATTTAACCTGTTAACATTTAATTTTAGCACACAAATCTCAAATATTTGTTCTGAATTAATTTTTTTGTTTGACTAAATGTGATTATTTTAAGACATAGCACCAAGAATCCACATTGTGGCCTCTTAAGCAATCTTAACATTTTTCTCAGCAAGTGTTTTATTGATTTTTAGCAGTAGCATCTCAAAATTTAGTCAAGAACCTCAAGTTTCCTTAGTTATTTTCATAAGAACTAAGAAGCGTCATCTGACTTGGTGACCTTTTCCTACAGTGAAAGCATGCCATTCACCTGGGCAATATAGGCTTTGTCTTTCTCCAGAGCAAGATAAGGCACGAGGAACACAAGTCAGATCTTCAGTCAAATCGCGAGTCGACCATGAAATGCCCTGAATGGAAATGACACTCCAGTAATTTCAACTTCAGGTTGAAGCAGTCTTGTTGTTGGAGGATACTGAAGGCGTTCAGGTTACTCCCCACCTGACAAAAAGCACCTTCAGTCGTATTTTCTTTCCCCCTTTTCACTCTGACATCATGTTTTGTTGAGGTCTGATAATATCTTTCAGTTATTAATCCAAAACATGGCCTTGCATTGCTTGACGCCAAGCCTGAGCTCTTTCATTTTCTGTTGTAATTTCCATTCATGGTCCATCAACGTGACTTTTTCAGGCTCCGAAAAGCTGACAGGTTTTTAGTCCGACAAGTGAGGTCGACTGAGGGGCTTTTTAGCGCTGATTCATCAAATTCAGGACTATCCAATTACAAAATATGCACTTTATTCTAGGTAAGTTGACTTCTTTTAAGACCCCACATCTATAAAAATAGAGGTGATGAAAAAAAAAATGTGGCGTATCACTTGCATTCCGTTGGCTCTGTAATGGTGCATAGCACTTGGGCCCATTGATTGGCACTTATAAAGTACCGCATAGACCATCAATATCCTTAAATAACCTTGGATAAAGTGGATTATTTCAGTTGCTAATGAAGATCATTTGTACATACTGTAGTATAACAGTTTTAACAAATCCAGATCTACTAAGCTGTACCAATTTTACCTCATGAAACACGACTTTTATACAAGTACAATAAAGAAAATTTTCCATACTCACTTAGTGCCTTATCTAACATCCTGCGCAAGCCATGTAGCGATGCTTATTGCTACCTTACACCCCACCAACAGTCTATTTTCACACCTTCCGCCTGCCTCGTTTAAATAGCAACCATGCTTGTGAATTTATCTACACTGATGGACGTGGTAGTCTCAATATGAGGTGTGTTCAGGTACATTTCTTGCATATCGCTATCTTGTCAATTGAAAATACAGGTGCGCCACTGAGTGAAAACAACCTAGACAGGTAACAGTCAACAGTCAGATGTTCTTTGCTATCTTCTCAGTGAATTGTCTACACAGGCTCATCCCCAATCTTTGAAAACACTGTTGCAATATCATAGCACATAGCGCTTGGCCCCAACGATTGCCACTTACAATGTTTTGCATAAACAATCCCCAAATAACCCTACATAGTGTCCTTGAAGTGAATTGTTTTAGATGCTATTAACGACAAGTTGTATATACTGTAGTGTAACAGTTTTCCAAACAAATCCAGATGTTCAAAAATGGACCAACTATCCCTCATTAAAAACACAAGATTAGCACAAGTACTGTATGTCTCTGCAGGTCGGAGTAGTGGGCGTTTGAAAAGCTTTCCAGACGTGTCGAAAGGACAGTTGACAGGAAGACAGTGTGCCGAGAAGAGGTGGAACCATGCACGTACGCTGACATGCCAAAAGTCATTGCATATAAGTACTGTATGTAAATTGATCATGAAGTATTACCTCAACTTAATACCCTCCCAGTGGGTGCCAGATTGATTTGAGATAATCTCCACCAGTTTATTGAGAGCTCATATTAGGTTTCCTGGAAAATTTAGAAAATATTTTTTTCATACTGACTTACTGTATTTTACGGACTATAAGGCATAACCATATTATAAGGCACACTATTACTGAACATTTAAAAAAAAACTTCTTAAAAAAAATCTTAAAAAAACAAAAAAAAAAAACATTTTCTTTCAAAGTCAAGCGAGTTCTGGATATTAATATACACAGATTTCTCTCCAGAAATCTGTTTATTTGGGTGAGTAAAGTGCTTCCCTTTATTTACAGCAAGCATAGATTTTCAATATTTTAGTGTGGTTAGCAGCAACGCTAGTTGCGGTTAGCAGCAGCGCTTAGTCCTTGTAAAACTGTGCTACACTGAGGAACCTTGAGTGTTACGCTAAGCCAGGGAGCTATCAGCTAGCGGTTAGACGCACATAGCTTGTTTTAACATAGTAAACACAGACTACTGTCTGATATACTCACCTCTGAATGGTAAAAGAGCTAGCGCTCTGGCTAGCAGTTAATACTAATACTGCTCCAGCCTTGGTGCTGGAGAAACTTTACTGAAACTCCTTTATAACGCTGTACTTCAGCAAAGTTGCTTTACTACTCCTTACGAACTGACTTGTAGAATTCATATGTAAGGCGCACAGGATAATAAGGCTTACTGTTGATTTTAGGTGCATCTTATAGTGCAAAAAATCTTATCTTACACCCTGCATAAGGCGCGTTGTGATGATCATTGCTATTGTACACCTCGCCAACATACTTTTTTATGCCTTCCTTCTGTCATTTAAATAGCAACAGTGCTTGTGAATATATCTAAGCTGGTGGATGTGAGGGTATTGAAACAATGTGTGTTTAGGTAAATTTTTGGGATATTGCTATCTTGGCAACAGAAAACACAGGTGCACCACTGACTGAAATGAACAATAATCAACAGTCATTTGTTCATTGCTTTTGCACGTTTTGAGTTGAGCAAAGGCATACTTTTCTCATCATTATGATAGCAAACACATATATTGCTAAAAAAAAGCTAAAATAGGGCCCTTATAAGGGTAAGTGATTACTGTGTAAGTAACTGATGTACTTTAAGGATTAGCTTTTCCAGCAAGCATCTGTATTGATATGTAACATTATCATTACTTTAAATAATTTTGTGTTATTTCATGTGTGTTTGTTTGTGTTTTTGCTTAAAATATTGTTGTAAAGGTACAGTAAATATAAAGATGCAAAAAATAACCATGCCATGCTTTTGGGCCTTCTCTCTGTCTTTGCTGATTCCAGGAACTCTAACTCCCATAATGCACCTCTACCTCTGTCATATGTTCCACATCATTAAATCAGAGACCGTTCCCATGTTCCCACTCACCTTATTACTTATTATCACTATATTCTCTTGTGTTTTCCTTGAGCCTCTCTAAAAATACTCCTTTGTTTCAGTTGCACGTTGCGAAGTATTGCCAACACATCTGTTTTTGCATACCCAGCATAAGCAAAAGCTTCAGCCACGTATGTTTGCTATCCTGTGTATAATCTCTGTTTTGTCTCTTGGTTTGCTCTCTTTTTGTCTTAGTACTTCTTGTCTGGTTGCCCTGTTGGTCATCTACTAAATGCTTTGACGATTGAAGATTACACTGGCAAACCCACAATTAGTTTGAACTTAACCCTTGTGTGGTGTTCGGGTCTGTAGGACCTGTTTTCATTTTTCATCAAATGATACTAAAACAATATTTTTTCTAACTCAAACTCATTGGCATTGGCTCATTTTTTGTGAAAACATATATCAAAACACATTTTCGAAAAACACACACCATTTATATTACATACAGTATGTTGGGCCAAGGGCTAATAAACATTGCTTCATTTGTAAATTTGGAACTAAACAAATTTTCTACTCATATCTTGAGTTTGATTCATTTTCTTTTACATTTTATTAAAAAAGCTAATAAAAAAAGAGTAGCACTTTTTGAAAGAAATGTAACATAAGAAAGGTAAAGGGCAAATATTAACCATGTAAGCTGTTTATATTGCTTGCAATTTAGGTGAAGCGAGCATGTGTAAAGCATTTTAATGTAAAATTGCTTAATTTTGCTGAATTAAATACAAGTAACAAAGTAAACGAGTAACAAAAATATGAACAACACACAAGGGTTAAATAAACTAAATTAAAGTTTTGTTTAAAATTGCATATTTAACTTTGATGTTGTAGGCTGTAAGCGCAAGCATCATTTCTGAGCTATTATCTCTATGATCGCTGTGTGCTATACTTATCCCTCTATAGCATTTTTTTGTCCATTTGATTTATTGGAGTATTTAAAATAAAAAAAGAAGACTAAATGCATTTCTTTTGCAAACTAATAAAATAATTCATAATTTAGCTATATAACTACCCGTTTTAAGTCGAATTAACACATTTTTCCAGTAAACATAACTTAAACCAATTATTTAAGTGCATTCAGCCTACATCCCTGCTCACGCTGTAGGCTAGACCATTGAAGGATTTGGTGTGTAAATGTAGACGAGACAGTCAACAATGCAGCTGGTTGACCTGAGAGTGACCTCCAAAGAAGCTGGATTGTAGTTAACCAGCCTGAGATGTTCTCCTTTATGTGCTTTTTTTTGTGTGTCTTTTTTATGACTGAGAGGCTGCAAGATCCGTAAAAAACACACAAAAGCTCATTTTCCGCAGCTGAATGAGGCTGGTATCTGCTCGCGAGGTCTATTTAGCCAGTGGACAATGGACACTCGACAAGCAGCCACATATTTCCAGCCTCAGCGTTCCCTGCCTCACATCTGTCACCGAGACACATTCCATGTAAAGAGGGATGTTTTTATAAGCCTGGATCAGTTCGGCCCACCGTTTCCTCTCTGCGTGGACCCCCATGTGTGAGTATATGTGTGTGTGTGTGAATGTGTGTTTGTTTTCCTGCTGTAGGTGCTTCTCTCTAAGCCTGAGAACATTCAGCTGCAGCTTCCAACAGATCCCAGAGCTAAACCTAAACCACAGTAAGCAATTACTAAGCCGGTATGTGCAGGAACTTGTTGGGCTCCGCACCTGTTGAGCGCTGGTATTCTCTGGGCGATCATGGGGTTTGCTCTCTTTCTCTCTCTCTCTCGTAAATACGCTTACTGTGGAATGCGAGCGAGAGTGTGTTTGTGTGTGAGGGAGAGATGAGGACAACAGTAGTCATGGGGGAAATATGCGACCCAATGGAGCTCGTTTAATGTGGTGAGATTGAACTTAAACATGTTGTTGTTGGTAACACCAGTAGCTCTGTCTCTCTCTCTCTCTCTCTCTCTCTCTTTCTCTTTTTCTCCCTACATTTTCTTTCTCTCTCTCCATCAGTCGGTCAGTCAGTCTGTAGAGTGTCTTCTTTTCATTCACTGCACTCGTTCTTCTCCACACTGCTGATCATATCATCCGTGTTTATAATATAATATAAATACTGCACTTAGAAAGTATTTTTACTTTTTAAAAACCTTTAATCTAAGTCTTGAAGGTGTTAAAAATCACACACTTACACTAACAGTGTTAATTTATATGATACTATAAAAAACAACTTCTGTTTTATTTATTAGTTATTTATTAATTAGAGTAATACATAATAATGTAGTAGTTGTAGTAGCAGTAACAGTTGTAATTATAGACATAGTACTATTTATAGTACCAATGATAGTAAAATATGGATAACACTTTACAATAAAATAACAATATTTAGACTGTAATTTGATCAAGGTTAATGATCAAGTCATGTCTCAGCCGATTATTATTTGACACTAATTAAGACATTATTAAACATAACTAATTTGTATTGCATAAAAAAATTGTTAATTATTAGTTTGGTGATCAATAATGTCTAATAACTAGTGCCAATTTATTAATTAAATAAAACATTTCTTTATCTTTTCTTTTTGTAAGAGTGAATGGTAGTTTTGTAATGAAAGTATAAAAGTGTTTTAAAACTTTTGATGACTTTTAACTTTACTTATTTATAATTGTTATTTATTTATTTTTGTTACAATGTATGAGAATGACTACTTAACTAATAAATAACACTTTCAAAGGATTGCTGATTTTACTAATAGGATAATGACTTAGGATGATAACATTCATTGTTGTTTTCAGGTTATCATCCTGTTTCATCATCCTGTTAATAACAACTGCCATTAATGCATATGTAATAATGAATATTAAATAAATATGAATAATCATAACACTAGTACTTTCGTTCTTAAATTTGTTGGTTTATTTATTGCAGTTGTTTGGTTGTTTATGATATATTTTGAAAATTGTACAATTTTATATTTTTTTACTAATATTCTTTCTGTTTATAATGTATCATTTAGAATGCATATTTTGTTTGTTAAATTACTTGATGTTGTATCCTTGAGGGATGTGTAAAATACTATATGAATATATAAATAAATAATAATATACAAATGTATTTTTTACTAATTTTGTATAATTACTAATTTTCTTATTTTTTTTTATCTCATTGTCTGTGCTTTATATTTGTATCCATAATGTATAATTTAAGAAACTACAGGAGAGTATAGATGTATAGATGTTATTGTTTTCTAGCACTTTATAATAAAAATGTATATTATTTATAATAATTTTACTTTCATCATTACTTTCATTCTCCTTTCTGAAGCTGCAGCATTTTGTTTTAGCTTTGATTACTTTTGTAAAAAAAAAAAAAAAACGTAAGCATTTGTTAAATATTTATTATAATTATTACAGTAATGCCATGTAATTATGTAGTAATAATAGTAATAAGCACCTGTTTTTTGTGGTTCTTTGTACCTTGTGGGACAGAACTGTAAGTAACAAATAGTTCACTATATAAAAATAGAGGCCTAGTTTTCTTATTTGTCTTCTTTTTTTCTCTTTTTCTTTCATTTCCTCTCTTTCCTCGTTCTGCTCCAGCGTTATATCTCAGTCCAGCGTTCCCTGATTACTGCAGGAACTCAATGTGTGCTAGCGCTGCAGTTGGAGTGTGATTGTGTGTTTAATATGTTGATTTAATGGGAAGAGTCTGGCGTTGTGGTAAACGGTGTTATGTTGACTCGTCACGCAGTAAATGCATGCCGACACTTTAGCCCTCGCTGAACGTATCCCTGCGAGGATGCACTCGGCATTCTGCTGGAGTGTTTTTGGAACGGATATTAAGAAGCCTTTGGCTGTAACAGTGAAGTGGCTGGGGAGAAATTTTGCTTGGCTAAGTGTCTGACTAAAAGCAACGTTTCTCTATAAAAGTGCCTTAATGCATTTACTGCGCGTCAGTCAAGGCCTTATTTACCCAAACGTCACCATTTCCCTTTCAATGCACATCCAGAACGTTCAGCTGTAACAAATTACGCTTGGAAATCACTTCAGTTTCCATATTATGTAGTCGTATGAATAAAAAATAGGACAGCTCATGAAAAACTGATGTTTATTTTACATATTTAAGCATATGGACATCTGATCGTTATTTAAACAGTATTGAGAGATGGAGGTAATGTATCTAAACAAATACAACTGAAGAAATACATATGTTTAAACTATCTGTTTACAATTTGTAAAATAACCTACTTGTCAAATAGACTGTTGCAAAATAGTTGCACCCAGAGGGAAGTGTGGGATTGCGATGCTATTCTGAAGGAAGAAAAAAGTTTAGAAAAATACTAAACAATTAAAACTGGGAAATATTGGCCATGTGTTTCAACTACACATAAAGAAGTGATATGTAATGCATGTGTAACACATGTAACGCATGTCTAATATGACAACATGCTGCATTAAGAGACATTTCCGCATTAAGAGAGTTGTAGAGGTTCCTAATGGAGTCAGTCCTGCAATAATCCATCCCAAGCAGCTTCAATATCTCACACAGTTCCTGCAGATTTGGTGGTAGGGGTGGTTGGGAGTGTTGATAGCACGTCCAACACCATCCCACACATTTTCAGTTGATAATAGTCTTCTAGTTTCTAGTGTCAACAAGTTTCATTCCTGTCACACACACACATTTTACGGCCCAGGGGTCACATCCGACCCTTTGCCATTTTTTCACCTGGCCCTTCTCATATCTATCATATGTCAGTCAACCCCCAGCTGAGCCCCACCCACTAGATCAGTTGAAGAAACGTCCCATTTTGGTCATTTTGGTTGAGAACCAACTTTGTTTGGGACTTTGTCTGAAGGAGGGATCTGTACCTACATGTAAACCAATGCCAGGACCTCTGGAACAATGTGTGAATATAACACATCTTTATAAAACATTTAATCATTGGAGACTTCTTTACTCATCTTGTGGTCTGCTTTGCCCTGAACTTGCTAAAATATATGTAAAAATTCCTGACTGATCTCCAGCTACACTCTTTTTTATGAAGGTCTCTGAGAGCTATGCCCCTATTGATAGCATTGTAACCCTATTGGGTACATCGGTTAAAAGTGCTGTATTTCAGAATGCTGGGGGGTGAACAGAGGGGGGATTTTTGACAAAAAGTTATACTTGTTATCATGTTTCACTACACACTAAGTCAATTTTACACCAGATTCCCCCTTTAAATATGACAGGCTCCTCCAGGAACAACTCTAATAATGGTTTAATTATCTGCAGCTTATTTCTAACTTCTGTCTTTCTAATTTTACACAGTTTATATAGAAATACATGTGGGTGTGTCTTATCTTTTCCTAATTTCTGTGAATAATTAAATTTTACAAATGATGTATTAAATCATTTTCTTCCTTTTTTGTGTCGTTACTGTATGTTACACCCTTTCAACATATTATATCTCTCAACATTGTTCACATGAAAATGAAATATAATTAAATATGATTCAATATTTTTTAAAAGACAAGGTTGTTTTATTGGTAGTCATAATTCTTGACTGGATGTTTAGAGGAACATATTTTTAATCTATCAATGAAACATTTTACATTTTTTACATTAAAGGCAACCCTCATTTTCAAAACAAAAGCATTTGAACTTGTAAGAATTGAATCTTAAATAGAATTTAAGCAAGTAAATTGACAGTAAAATCAGCCAAAACTCAAAGCGAATAAGATTTTAACTTAAAATGATATCTGATAATGAAATGCCAGCAGTGGTAATATCATTTTCACATTTCCTCCCTCTTTATTATCAGGCATAATAGGCTAATCAATCTCACTCTTGCCCAACCGTTTAAATGATAATGATGTTGGTTATTACACAACTCTCTTATCCAGCATTGACTTAATATCTGACTTCAGTCTGAGCTTATTTATCATGATTGACCAATGACTCATCACATTCCACAGCACACACACACTCCACTTTATCAACTGTACCGACGCCATTAAGCTATGAGCTAAATCAAACACGGATCTGTTTACTCTGTTTCACTCTCTCTCAGGCAGAAAGGTCACACTGAATACCCAAATAATGACTTAAAGCAAAAAGAAAAGGAGGAAAAGAGTGGCTGCTGACGGATAGAGGATTAGTACAAGTAAGCTCTTACTTTTAGAATAAAAAACAGAGGGACATTTGCATATACTAAGAATTTCAGTTTATTTTGGTTTTAATTGGAGCTTACATACATGCACACATATATTAAAATCTATATCTAGCAATATTTACAAGAATTCGATTTTTCAAGAGTTAGATTCCAGGATCAACAATTACAATTTCAATTCTAACTTCAAGAAGTAGATTTTTATTTTTTATTCTCAGCCAGACATTTCTTTTTAGATTCCTGGCTCATTGAGGACTCAAAAATGAGAAATTCTAGCCTTAGAAATCAGAAATTGTCATTCTGGGTTCAGGAATTTGATTTTATAGGCTCTTTAGGTTTGAAAATAAAACATTATTTGATTTTTTTATATTCTAAGCTTTAAATAATAGATCATGAATTAATCAAGAGTTATACTTTTTTAATTCTACACGTAACAATAAATTAAATAACTGATTTTTTTCTGAAATATTCTAAAATTCTGAATAGAGTTTTCATTTAGTTTTTATAGTTATATTTTTTTCTTTAGAGGATCAAGAATTAGAATGTTTGAGTCTAGTTTCAAGAGTTATTTTATTTCTAGGGTCAAGAATTTGTTTTCTTTATTCTAGTTTCAAGAGTTATAATTTTGATTTCTATTGTAAGATTAAGAATGTT
This sequence comes from Astyanax mexicanus, assembly GCF_023375975.1. Classification (NCBI taxonomy): domain Eukaryota; kingdom Metazoa; phylum Chordata; class Actinopteri; order Characiformes; family Acestrorhamphidae; genus Astyanax; species Astyanax mexicanus. The sequence goes on along the minus strand of NC_064418.1, from coordinate 13,746,589 downwards.
TGATTCCAGTTTTAAGAGTTATAATTTGGATTTCTAGGGTCAATAATTAGAATTCTTGTTTCCAGTTTCAAGAGTTATTTATTTGAAGGATCAAGAATTGGAATTTTTGATTCTAGTTTCAAGAGTTATCCTTTTCATTTCTAGGTTCAAGAATTTGAATTATTTTATTTTTGTTTCAAAAGTTATAATTTTATTTTTAGGGTCGAGAATTTTAATTTTTAATTCTAGTCTCAAGAGTTATATTTTTATTTCTTGGGTCAATAATTACAATTTTTGATTCCAGTTTCAAGAGTTATACTTTTTCTTTCTATGGTCAAGATGTATTTATTTTTTTAATTTTAGTCTAAATGGGTATGAAGTTTTCATTATTAGCTACAAACTTTCATTTTCATTTTATTTGTTCAGGTTAGTTTCTCTTTACATTTAATTAACAGGTCATTATTGTAATAGTGAACTGTTGAACTGTATTTTTTTTTTTCAGAATTAATACTGAAATCTCAGTACATTAATGCTGAGATAGAAGTTTTATTCTTTCCCTGCTGTTAACTTCAGAGATGCATTTTGGTTATATAACTAATTCTGTATGTAAATGAAATGTTAATTACCCGAATTCACTCTGGTCTAAAATGTTGAGCTCACCAGCAGCTGGAGTTCTTCTGAAAGCTTTAGAGGAAAAGCGGGGCTCCCTTAAGCCCACTCTGCAGCTGATCTTGCGTAGGCCGACTGGTTTTAGGAGGAAATGCTCTGCCTCATGCCTCGCCTGTCAAACCAGTCAGAATTTCTTTGGAATCATACATTATACATAACAGCCCGCTGGGTTGAGAGCTTCTCTAAGGCAGAAGATGAAGATGAGGAACACAGTCGACTTAGCTTAGCAGCCTGGAAATGCTAAACGGTAAAAATGTTGTGAAGGTAAAAGACAGGTGATGGTCAGTCTCTCGGACTGTTAAGGATGTAAACCTGTTATAAAGCACCAATCAAAACACACGTTTTCATTCAGTGTTTTTTCTGTTTTTAGTTGTGTCATTCAGATTATGAACGAACACATAAGGAATCATGTAGTGAACTTGTAAAAATATATGAAAAAAATGCTCTGTGAAGCATTTTGGTGCTTTTATCTGGGGAGCTGGTAACTCTGATTAACTTATCCTGTACAACAGAGGAACTCTTGCTCTTCCTTTTTCTTGGGGCAGTCCTGATGAGAGCCAGTTTCATCATAATATTTTGAATGGTTGAAATTTCTTAGATTCACTGACCTTCATTTCTTAAAAGTAACTTATTTTTTAGTAATTTGGTATTTTGTTGAGTAGGTTTTGCTATTATATCAATTAAAACATTAGTCAAATATGGGTATTTACTGAAGTCTATTCACATGGACAATTGCACACAGATGTACACATAGTAGATCTTAGATTCTCTGCCGGAATCCAACCCGAGGCCTAACCCAAACTCTGGCCAGCTTGAGCCGAGCTTTCCCAACACTTTCCTTGGGCCAGGTCAGGCTCAAGAAAATGGTCTGTGATGTTGGTGTCTGTTTTTTTAATGCTATATTTATTTTATAAAAAGCTTGATAATCGCAATATAGCTAAGAAACAAATCGGTAACACTTTACTTGGATGGTCCATTTGATGGCCTCTTTGATGCTCAACTGACATTCAACTAACATTCAACTACATGTCTATTAAATGCAAATGAACTAAAAGGTGAATGATAAGTAAATGATTCTCTATTGAATATAACCCTACATTCAACTCTAACCCAAACGCTTATCCTAATATTTTAGGATTGGGTTTGGGGTTAGATTTTCAGTTTAGGTTAAGGTTAGGGTTAGGTGTAGGGTTTAATTTTATGGTTGATTAAGGGTTAAGGTTAGGGTTAAGGTTAGGGTTAGGTTCTATTTTGAATCATTTACATTCAACATAGGGTTAAGTTAAATTTAATGGACATTCAATTCAGTGTTAGTTGAATGTCAGTTGAGCATCAACAAGGCCATAAAATGAACCATCCAAGTAAAGTGTTACCAACAAATCAAACTGTTTTTTTTTTTAAGTTGCACAAGTTAGAAGGTTATAATCACACAGCTCTGGGGCGCACAGGTGGGCTCCTCCACTTGTCTGCATTTGACTTGCAGCGCTGTGTGTAGCTGTTCTTCAGTGCTTCTTCAGTGTTGCAATGTTAATTAATGTCATGGCTGACTCTGTCAATCTGCCTGCTCCTGAAGCCTCTCTGCCTAAAGACTCAGTTTCCCAGCAGCCTCAGGCTCAGTACTACAGTGACTCTGCAAATCATGTGTCTCTCAAGCGCTCTACATCACCAAGCTACTGACTGATTGCAAATCATTTCCACCTGGTGTGCATAGTATAAATACTCCCTCAGTGCAACCATCTAGTTGCTGCGTATTATCTCGTTTTTTAGCACTGTACAAAGCTTTCTTTCTGGTTTCTGATTCTCTGTTTTTTGACAGTTTTTCTGCATACCATTTACTCTTGTGCCTAATCCTTTTGTTTGTTTTGATTTCCTGTTACTGACCTATTTCTCCTTTCTTGACTACTCTGTTGCCTACTCCCTGGTTTTTTTTTTATTCTCTGTGTACCGAACCCTCACTTGTTTATCGACCACGCTCTGGGTATGTCCTTTTTTATTGCTGCCCTTTTGGTTTTTGACATTGCCTGTGTTTTCCAATCAGCGCTTGTCTTTTACATCATTCTGAACAGATTTTGCTCATTTAAACAGCCCAAAATGCTTTTAAAAAGCTGAGTTTCAACACTCTACTTACTAAAAAAAAATGTCGGGTTTAAATCGGGCTTGGGCTCATCATGACGGCTTTATGGGGCGGGTTGGGCTCAGGAAGATTGGGACAATTGTTATATACACATGAATTATGCCTTTCAATGGTGCACTATTCCAACGGGACCATGTACATCCACACACTGCTGCTATTTTGCACTACTTCTGTATGTGTAGCTCAATAATTACTCACTATTGCTCATGTTGCTCTGGATATTTATGAATTTATTTCTCCTGGTAACCTTTGTCTGCCTTCTGAATAGCATTATAATCAGATACTGCAACTAGTTTTGAAATTATTCCTCTGAAAATTAGAGTATAGCTAACTTTAGATACTATATCAGTAAATCGCTCAAAAACTATACCTGATAATCAGCTTGTTCACTGTTAGCGAGCTTCATTTCTGCGGATCTGTCAGTCACAGCGTTTCTTTGCCTATCTTGATCTGATCTTCTGTAAGATCCTCGTTTCTGATGGTTTAGATCCTTGTGTGCTTTGCTTGTCTTCCCTAGGGCAGATCTCCTTCAATTTGTTTTATGTACGTCTGGGAGCGGCAATAAAATCACAGATTTGTGAGATGAAAAGCCAGAGAAAGAAATGTGAAGAATGTCGTATAATCTCCCGGATACTCCCACTAATTATCTGGAGGCATTCGTTTTTCTTTTTTTTTTTGGTTGGGGGTGCAGTCGTACCTGTTTTGATCTGTGTGTGTGTGTGTGTGTGTGTGTTGTGTGTATGCAGCAGCAGCAGAGAGAAGATCAGACAGACACAAAGTTGGAGTATGGTTGAACAGCCTCAATCTGATAATTGTGCTTGGAATCGATTGGCGGAAGTCCTCGGGGCGGTAGCAGTCCACTAACCAATCGTTGAAGCCATTTTCCGCTTGTGATTTGAACAAATGGAAGAGAAAAGCATAAAGAAGAGAACAAGCTGACTGTGCTGTGTGAACCTCACCTCTAATTTTAAACCATAATCTTAAAATGAATCATAAACTTAAACCTTAGACATGTACTAATCCTAACATTAACCTCAGTTCTAACCTCAACCCTAAACGTTTCACTCATTCTAACCTTAATCCTCTCTTACACTAAAATTAATCTCAAGCGTGATCCTAAATCTAACTTTTAATCTAATCCTAAACATAATCCTAAACCTAACACTTAATCTAATCCTAACCTTAACCTCAAATGTAATCCTAAACCTAACACTTAATCTAATCCTTACCTTAACCTCAAATGTAATCTTAAACCTAACACTTAGTCTAACACTAATCTTAACCTTATGCATTATCCTAAACCCAACACTTAGTCTAACCATTACCATAACCTCAAATTTAATCCTAAACCTAATACTTAGTCTAACCCTAATCCTAATCCTAACACAATCTAACCCTAACCTTTTCGAGTGTAATCCTAAACCTAAGGATTTTCACCTCAACTCTAAACATATCACTCACTCTAAACTTAACTTCAAGCGTAATCCTAAACCAACACTAACCCTTTCTCTAATCCTAACCTTTAACTCAACCATGCATTTAGCTTTTAGCTGAATCCTAAATGTAAACCTTACATTCACTATAATCCTGAACTTAATCTTAAACTTCTACCTATCTTCAACCCCACACCTGTTTTACTTTAACCTCAACTCTAAACCTAAAACTTACTCTAACTTTAACCTTAACACTACCCCTTAATTCTAATCTTATTTTACCTTATTAACCCTAAACCTAAAGCTAACTCAAACATTTTAACTTTTAATTTTAAAACTTAATTTTAAATCATTTTAAATCAATAACATTATTCTCACTCCTCTTAAACTTCCACCACAACCTAAATCCAGCACTAAGGATGACCTTAATCACTGTTGGCCTTAATTTTAGTGCTAACTTTAGTCCTGGTCCTAATCTTAATCCTAATGTCTTAATTCTAACTTTGTTGGTAATACACTGTAACAGCAGTAGGGTAGATTTTTTACTGGGGTTTAATAATTTTATTTTATTCTCCTTGTAGATAATCTTTAATATAATGTTGAATAAAAGTGCTATAAAACTCTTGGAAAGGTGCTGTTCATCCCAGCACTCCAGAAACTCCACTGGAGCTCAGTGATAAGGCTGGAGCGGATCTCCTCTAGAGAACATTCAGGCTGATAACATCCTCTGGAGCGTCCCTCACTGTGCAGGTATTCTTACCTGCAGGAGCAGAAACGCAGCGCCGCAGTCGTTGTTAGCGCTATCAAAAGAGGCCTGATTACTTTACTAACACCTACTGGCTGCTGCAGCGGGATATCAGCCAGAGTCAACAGGTGCCGAGGGAGAGGGGGAGACAAGCGGGAGATAAAGAGAGAAGAGAGAGGAACAGGGAGGAAGAAGATGGGAGTGTTATAATGCGTATAAAAGTTTCTTATCACCCTAAGCTGGTTCTTATTACCCGAAGCATGCTACAAGTTGTCTTGTGCATAATTGCCTGCTAATTACCCATTTATTGAACTGCAGTTGTTGGGAATTAAACCTTTTTAAGGGCACTTATGCAAACTTAATTCCTAAAAATGTGGGATGCTGTTAAAATGTAATAAATGCTTTGCAAACCCCATTGACTCATATTTTATTCAGAAAAGTATACAGAACACATATGAGTGTCACGTCTAGCCCTTATAGCACTGCTGTCTCCCTCGCACTCTTGAGTCACCGAACTACAATACCCAGAATGCACTACTCTTGGACTACAATGACTCCTCTGATCGCATGACTCTGCCCTATCAGGAAGTAATCAATGTAATTAGCCTCACCTGTTCCCCTCTGTATTTATACCCCCTCATTTCACTCGAGGGGCCGAGTATTGTTTGGTTTATCCTGCTTTACATCACGTTTTCCTTGCTCTGTTTTGAATATCTGTTTCTGATGATCTGTTTTTGATCTATTTTTCCGTGTACCTCAGCTCTGCCTTTAGCTTGCCCTTCGTTGCTGTGTTTGCCTGTGTTTTTAACCCTGGACTGTTACATCGTTTATGGTATGTCATTCCCTGTTGGCTCCTGTTTATCGGCATTGACCCTTTTCAGGCTGAATACTCTTTGTATCGCCCCTTTGTTTAATAAAACTGCCAGATTTTTCACACTAGCAATATTCGGTCCAGTTCAAACAGACTCTGGTTTGGTTCCAAACAAAATCTGGAGATGTTAGTTTGTCTTCACAACATTCTTGCTAAATTTACTTTCATGCTCCCGCACTAGACAGCTCTGACCAATCAAAGGAGACAATATGCTCGCCTGGTTTGTTGGGTGTTATTTAGGTGCATTTAGGTTTGTGCCTGTGAGAAAACAAACCAAACCAAGGGAGAATACATTCCAAGTAAGCTTGGAACTCACCAACTAATTTAGACCAGGGAAAGTGCAGGTGTAAAAATGCCCCCCTAAAAAGTCCCTCAGAAGCAAAGATCAGACAAGATTTTCCAATCTGCATCAGTAAAATTATGTAAAATTATCTTTTTGCATCTTGACATGTTCCTTTCCACCAGTCTTACACACTGCTTTTGAATAACGTTATGCCAAAAATTCAGCAAAAATTCAAGCAGTTCAGCTTGTATTGATGGCTTGTGATCATCCATCGTTCTCTTGATTATATTCCAATTAATGTTTTCAATTTATTAGAATCAAAGGAACTAAAGTGGTCTCTTATTTTTGTTCCCAGAGCTGTATATCCAAATATGGCATGCTCTACATTTTTTTGTCATATATTGAAATTTGAACCATATGCTGTATGTGGGATATACAGAAATTCCATATAATCAAATATTGGGTGATATACAGCTTTCTAATACATCATCAGTATGTATTAGATTTCCAAATGGCCTAAGTGTATTAACTTACTTTTATTGTTTATAGCAACTTCCCAAGTGGCGGATTCTGTCTAGTTCCTTTTAAACTGTTTCTGTTCCACAGTAGCCAGTCAAAGATCTCCCTTAATAACTCTCTCTGTCCCTCACTCCATCCTTCCTTTTTGCAGTCTTCCTTCGCTAAACACCACAATAAGTGTGCTGTCAGCTCACGTTAACGTCTGTCCGCCTCGCGTTAACACAGTCACTGCTGATTAGCACAGAGCGCTGGGCTTCTGTCATTAGCCGTGCTCCAGAGCCACAGATAACCTTCCTGAAGTCTGCAGATAACCTGCTGCTGTGGGCCTTTCGGGGGTCACAGGTCGGCATCTTCTGTCCGCTGGTGAGCAGGGGAAGAGTGATTGACGGGTGCGATCACCCCCACATCCCGCATTCTCCACCGAGGAAATCGGACAGGAGCGTCGGCCCAAAAACTGAGTGGAACTGTCGCTGTCGGACAGGAGGGGTGGGAAAGGTCAACAGGCTGAGGCGAGGACCGTCACCAGCTATGTCGGGATGAGTTTTTAATGATGAGATGACTGTGTTTTTTTAACTAGCGCTCATGGAAACAATGACATTCCCACACAGCCAGTAGTGTTTTATGCAAACAACAGACAAGAGGGTCAGCAGAGTTGGGAGCCGGGCAGCTCAGCCTCACCATAAAAGCCTGTGCCGAGCCTTCCTTCAGCTTTAAGTGCTGGGCGTGGGGCTGAAGCAGAAGGGCTTAATTCCAGATGTTTTGCCGTAACCTCTGTAATCAAACCCACTCTAACTACACACCACTGAATATGTGCATTTCTTTCACCTCAATCAGAGCCTCCCTGCTCGTTCCTTCATTTGCTCCACTGATGAGTTTTTGAGGGACTAGATAAGATAAGATGTGTGTGTATGCAGAATGGATGTCCAAAAACATACTGTGTTTGGACATATATTGTCTGTGTAAGTACATGGACTGTATTTCTGTATCTGTTTCTCTGCATATTTTATTAGCCTCCTTTCACCCTGTCCTCAATTGTCAGGACCCAAAGGATAGACCACCACAGCAGGTATTATTTGGGTGGTGGGTCTTTCTGAGCACTGTCGTGACACTGGCATGGTGGTGGTGTGTTTGTGTGTGTGTGTGTGTTGTGCTGATACTGTATAAGTGGATCAGATACAGCAGTGCTGCTGGAGTTTTTAAACAACTTAGTGCTCTATTGGACTGAGAATAGTCCACCAACAGCATCCTGTGGGCAGTGTATTGTGGGCAACACTCTGTGCATCCAATGGACATTGTCCTGAGGGCAGTCTGGACAGCATCAATGTGTAGCATCCAATGGGCAGTGTCCTGAAGGCATTGTGGACAGCATTATGCATGAAGCATCCTGTGGGTTCTATGGAAAGCACCCAATGGGCAGTGTGGACAGCATCCTGTGGACAGTATCCTATTGGCAGTGTCCTGAAAACATTGTGGACAGCATCCTGTGTGCAGCATCCTATGGGCAGTGTGGACAGCATCCTGTGAACAGCATCCTGTGAACAGTGTCCTGTGGGCAATGTGGACAGCACCCTGTGGGCAGCATCCTGTTGACAGTATTCTATTGGTGGTATCCTGAAGGCATCGTGGACAGCATCCTGTGTGCAGCATCCTGTGGGTTCTATGGGAAGCACCCACTGGGCAGCACCATGTGGGGACCATCCTATGGGCGTTGTCCTGAGGGCAGTGTGGACAGCATCCTGTGTGCAGCATCCTGTGGGTTCTATGGGAAGCACCCTCTGGGCAGCACCATGTGGGTACCATCCTATGGGCAGTGTCCTGAGGGCAGTGTGGACAGCATCCTGTGTGCAGCATCCTGTGGTTCCTATGAGCAGAACCTTGTGGGCAGCATCCTGTGGACAATATCCTATTGTCAGTGTCCTGAAGGCAGTGTGGACAGCAACCTGTGGGAGCATCCTGTGAACATCATCCTATGGGCAGTGTCCTGTGGGTAGAGTCCTGTAATCAAGAAGATGACCAACACAAACTGTACAGCAACAGATGTGCTTCTGTCTCTGATGTTACACCTACAAGAGGCATGCTAGGTAGGCATGTAACACCTCTGTGGTGGTCCTGCGGGGTCCTGAACATTGAAGAACAGGACGAAAGGAGGATAATAAAGTATGCAGAGAAACAGAGACAGAACTACAATCTGTCTACAAACCATCCTACATAATTCATTGGGCTTAAAAATGGATAATGGGTGTAGAAACAAGGATTGGTGTATGTGCCATATATCTAAACATGGCATATGTTAGGGGTGTGACTTATTTAATTTTTGGAATGATAAGAATGATTTTTATAGCAGGGTTAGTTTTAGTTTTTTTTAAAGACACTATAATTACTCTGTGTTTAATATGCGGTTTATTAAGTGGAAGAAACCTGTGATTGGGCGTTTTTGCAACATCTGAAAGAGTTGATGTCATGACTTTGTAGTTTTTAAGGTTAGATTGACCTTTCACTTCCCCTCCCACTTCTTTATATCTCTCGCTCCCTTTTTTTTCTCTCTCTCCTGGCTCTGACTGATAGTGCTCTTGCCATGCTATTGTTCTCAGTGAACTGTAGAGAAAAAAAATCCCCATCCTGTGCCTCTGTAGCTGAGTGCTTTATGGTCCTGTTTTGCTTCAGAGAAAGGAAGTACCCCCATGTTTCCCTTCATGCAGCCTGATCCGAGATCAGTTCTGGTCAAATTAGTGCTTTTTTGGGATTTTTTGGACCGCTGGTCTGGGATCAGCACCAAAAATCTAAAGCTCTAAAGCTCTGCCTGGACCCACACGGGATTAGAGAGAAGACGGCCAACTGTTACGACTACTTCTGTGTCAAAGAGCTGCACAAGGCCAAGGGTGGATAAAAAAAAAAAATTAATAACGTCACATAAAACAAGGTTAACGGTCAGCCATGTGTGTGTGGGTGTGTATAAATGTCATTCTGGATAAATGTTGCTTTTTTATTCAGTACACAATTACAGTATGTATCAAGCAATGGTGTGTCAGCAGTGCAATATACTGTATAAGAATATATACCATTCAGCAGAAGAACCATGTCAGGTTTCAATTCTGTCAGCCAAGAGCAGAAAGGTGAGGCTTCAGTGAGCACAGGCTCATAAACACTGGACAGCTGAAGGCCCAACCTGCAGAAACACAAAGGATAAGTAATGTAAATGTGTGATGTAATAATCTCAATATAGACCACAATCTTGTCATGTAAGGAAGTACAAATATTTAGTTACCTTATTTAAGTAGAAATGTTGGTTATCTGAACTTTTTACTACTTTAATTTCAAAAATAGCCTATTTCATTTTAGATAAAAATAAATAAATAAAATCCTATCCAGATACATCGCTTAATCTTGAATTTGATTGTAGATAAAGTTACTGTGGAAAGTTGCTTTTTTCAGTAATTCAGGTCAAAATGTGAAATTCATATACTATACAGATATATTTCACACAGGGTGATCTATTTATTTCTTTTTCTATTGATGATTATGGCTTACAGTCAATGAAAATCCAAAAATCAATGTCTCAGAAAATTAAAATATTATATAAGACCAATTGGTACTTTTGGCAGTATGGGCAGTGACTGGGCAGTGTGCCAAGTCCTGCTGTAAAATGAAATCCGCATCTCCATAAACGTTGTCACCAGAGGGAAGCATGAAGTCCTGTAAGATTTTCTGAGAAAACACTGCACTGACTTTAGACTTAATATAACACAGCGGACCAACACCAGCAGATGACATGCCTCTCCAACACAGCCCAAAAATACCAATTGGTTTTATTTAATATTCTAATTTTCTGAGACACAGATTTTTGGGTTTTCTTTGGTTGTAAGCCATAATCATTAACAATAAAATAAATGAACACTTAAAATAGACCACTCTGTGTGTAATACATCTATATAATATATGAGTTTCACATTTTGAACTGAATTACTGAAATAAAGTATTTTTTTAAGTATATTCAAATTTTTTGAAATGCATTTGTACCATTCCAACACCCTATTGGTTTAAAAATGATTCATCACACCGGCACACATCACACCACACTCCAGGAAGGACATAGCAGACATATGTAGCCTCGTAGGAAGATGATCCAAGGCTTAAGAGACTCAAAAGAACCTGAGCGAAGATCCTAACTAAAGTTTTAAGGCTTTAATACATTTGTATTGTACTGAAATACATTTTCAATATGCATATATGCAGCTAAACAGGCAGCCTATTGCATTTTAAATTTTTCATTTTCATTACATTTCAATAAACAGTATAGTCATTATGGCTTTTAGAAAAAAAAAGTGTTTTGGCGAGGGGAGTAGTGCACTATAGCTGTACAAAAGGCCAACTTTGGTAGTTATTAGTTTTTCATAATATTGGTGACGTGATTTTTAGTCAGGCAGGTGGTTAGCCACCTATATAAATTAGTTGAAGCCCCTCTAGGTCCCCTCATTGGCAGTTCAGCAAGGAGCAAGGTAAAGCTAAGTGGCAGCAGACTTCCTCTTCAGATAGTGTGGTGTGTGTGTGCGCATCTAAAGGTGAGTTTAGTCACTAGAAGTGAATGTATAGTAACTATAGTTTGAAATTCTGCCTGTTATTCAGATGCACTCAATCTAGTTTTGTTGTGTGATATGCCTATTAGTAGATGCTAATCAATGCTAAACGCGATTAGCATGCTAACACAGTATTTACCTTATTGTTAGGCCTATTGATAGTTATTATTGCCAGATTTAAGCTTATATGTGTTATATATTCTTTATTTGTTTACTTAAGGACTAGTTATGTGTAGATATGTTAGTTTTATATTGTAAATTGTGTGTGAAGCTTTGCTAAGCTAAGCATTTATTGCATATAAGTGTTTAATGCACATTTTAGGTAAAAGGGATCTTGACACTAGCCAATTATTTTTTTCTTTTTTTATTTAACACTTTGATGATCAAAATATTTACAACATGGATAAAAAATGACCTGCATTCATTTTCTTTTTAAGTTCATGTATGGCTGCATGTTTCTATGATGTAGCTTAGCAAAAAATTATTTCAGTTTTTTCAGAATTCAGAAGCTCAGCTCGCTGGGATCACTAAATCATTTCAAAGTTTTAGTTCTAATCACCATCAGAAAGCCTGTGATTGTTTAAAATGTTGTTTTTCATTATTAGTTTCTTCTTTATTTTAATTTTTAATTTATTTAATTAATTTCTTTATTTTTTAATCTAATATTATCTATTATTATTTTTCTTAGTTCTATTATGCATTTTATCATGTCTTAACATTTTTACTTTACTTTTACTACTATCTTTTACTTATTTTATATTTTATAATTTATTTTTTTTTACTTTTAATGTGTCAATTAGTTTTTTATGGTATTTTAGAATTTTCTCTTTTACATATGCATTTTATTTAAATATATATGAAATGTTGACTTAAAATTAGTACTTTATTTATTTTTTTTGTTTTACTATTTTATTCCTTATTGTTTCTAATTTACTATTAAATGTCTTCAATCCCTTTGATGTTGTACATGCTTGGCAACATTGTAAATGAGGGTCACCCTCAATGTTTTTCTCGAGTGAAAATAAAGGTTGAATGACTGATTGAAGGCACATAACAACTGTAGAGGTTGCCACTAAAAACATAAAAAGCAGCAGTGCATCGTTCACAATCCTTTTCAATAGGACTTTTTGGATCGGGCTAATCTTTAATCCTTAATGGCATTTTTTCCACTTACATTGCTTTTTCTTGTGTACGTTAAATTAGTATTTTTACACTTTTACTTGAATAAAAAGCTTGAGTTGATACTTCAACTTCTACAGGAGTATTTTTAAACCCTAGTATCTATACTTCTACATGAGTAATGAATGTCAATAATTTTCAAACTGTCGCAAACAATCCAAAAGGAATGTTTCCAACATCTTGTAGAATTTATGCCACAAAGAACTGAGTCTGTTTTAAGAGTAAAAGGAGGCCGTCCCCAGCTTTATTACAGTCTTCCTTATATACTGCTCATTAAATGTACTGTATTTGCTCAGCTCACTTTCTCTTGGTTATAAAAGCTGGCAGTGGTGTAAAAGGCAGGTGTTCGATTGTAGATATGGACAAAAGAGGATTCCCAAGACTGCCATTACAGTCGCTTTCACTCGTTTCCTCATTTTTCTTCTGAAAGCCTTATCTGTGTGAAATCGCAACATCACACACACCCTGGCCTCTGTGCGAGTGCGTGTGTGGTCAGTGATAAGAACACTGGCTCATTGTGGACAAGTGTTTGAAGACATTGCTCTGACAGAAAAAGAGAGAGAGAGACAGAAAGGGAGGGAGGGAGAGAGTGTGTAAAACACAATAAAAAACACCCCTTGGTCACTTTATTGGAAACACCTGGGTTGAGGCTGCTATTATAGACGAGCTCTTTACAGTTGTCCATCCCAAACCATTCAGAGGGGCAGGGGTTGGTAGGTTGAGTAGGCCCAACTAATGGATGGTCTTAATGGATACCCGTTAAAAAACCCAGACTCCAGACTTTTTCAGTCTTAGTTTTTTTTTGTTTTATGGGGCATTTCTAATAAAATAAGGTGTTTCATTGTTACTCATTCAATTTTAGTGTTGCTCACACTGGAGCACAGAGAACAAGATCTGAGTAATAACCACATGGCTGGAGATTGTGCTGACCAAAAGCTAGGCTAACTTTTTTTGGCACCAGAAGACAGCACCTACCTAAGCTTCTGTAGTGACTAAGTAAAACCTCTTAAAAAGAATAGATGGCAACTTTTTTTTCTGGCTCTATGCTCAATCCCATTTTACCCCTTGGCCTTATCACTTAGTTCTACACATGTTTTCTATGTATTCACCTAGGGGTAGGGTGTTCTGATTCTTGTTAGGATGGAGGTGTAGGGGGAAGTGTTATGGCTACATGACCCTTCAAACAGATGTTTTTTTTAGAGACACACTCCAAACAGAGGGCTATGAGAATCACTGAAAAGATGGTGGCACAAAAGCAACCAAATAAACCCACAAATCTGAGTATTTCCTTGCTAAAAATTATGATAACTACTATATTACCATAGCTACATGTAGTTTCAATGTTTAATGGGCAGTTTTTTCATAACAAGTATAACAAACAAAAATGCTAGTAGTTTGTTTCAGTAGCTAACTAGTAGCTACGACGTAGGCTGTGGTGTACACTTGATGCTTTACACCAGGGGTCGGCAGTTAAGTTTCGTCGCGGGCCAGATATTTTCCAAGCCGTTACATGGTGGACCACAAAAAAAAAAAAAAAAAAAAATCTGTTTTGGAAAGTGAGGTCTAGAGGTCTAGAAGGTCCAGCCCAGCGGGTTGTTGAGTTGTTGAACCCAATTGCAGAAAAGTTGATCTCAAAGTAGGTAAACTCAAGAAGAAAGGAAAAAAATAAATAAATAAACACCAAACTCGTGTCGTCAGGGTTGTGGTCCAATACACTACCGCTGCCTCAGCTAGTGAATTGGGACACGGCCGGGAAAAAACACCCTTATGAGGAGATAGGGAGCCCAAGAGTGGGCAGAAAAACGAGAACGGGCGGAAACTAAAGTCACGCCAAGCTTGACAGAGAGACAGGGTAGAAATGTAAACAAAAGCTCACCAGAAAAGCATTTTGTTTTTTCCTTTTTTCATTATCGTTCATTATAGTTCCAACAACCTCACAGGCTACCTATTGCCTACCCCTGCTTTACACCAATGTTACAAAACAATACTGACTTATTTCTCTAAAACATGAAAAATAAGCCCATTTTATGCCTTTCAGCATTCGAAGGTATCTTCAGTGTCCAAACTCTTCATCGCCCTTTTCTTTTTAAGAACATCCCTATTACACAGACTCTGGTTGCAATTTTAACAACATAGGGAGACAGCTTTGGCTTCATTTCTTTAAAATGGAAGGACATGGAACCATAATGTCCATGTTTTCTACAGTAATTGGTTTGCAAAGTTACCAAAAGCTACGTTTATAGCCTGAACTGTTTTTAAATGCTGAGCTGAAGTTCATTTGAACTTTGTTCTAAGCTGAACTTCATTGTATTTGTTTTTACAGATCCATTCCATTAGTTATCCACAGCATTTCTGATGCTGAGTAAGTTGTTCACTTAATTTCAGTTGCCCACACTGATCTGTGGCTAATGAGGAATATACTTTTGCAATGAGGGCTCAGCAGAAATGAACCAAAATCAGTTTACCTCAGTGTTTTAGGAAAGCTCCTTTTAAATCATTTGAATTAACTGCTCTCAAATAAACAGTTATTTATGTGTGCATAAAAATAAATGTAACATATGAAAATGATGTGATAAAATGCAAAGCAAGCTCAGTAATCAGGGTATGGTGTAGAGTTTATTTTGTACACTTGTATTGATCTTTATATTGAATATAAAATAGCTGCCCAGTGCAATAAGTACATGATTCAGCATGATTCACCATAAAATATTGGTAGTGCATACTGTGCCTGCACAAGTTTGGTAAGACTTAACAATAAAAGAATCCTGTATTTAGATTATAGTACATTATATAGCACACACAATAACATAGTACCTTATAATGACTGTTGCAATATTGTAATAAGTTATTGTTAGTTGCTATACAAGCAAATGGTATTGTGGCAAAATGTATTTTCTATACCCAATAATGCATTATGAATTGAATTCATTCAAGGATTCATAGGAAGTTATTTATAGCCACTTGGTTCTTGACTTAATGATGGATGTTCTTCAGTGTTTTGTGTGATTTTTATTATACACTACCAATCGAAAGTTTTGGATCACCCCATTTCTTTTCCTTTAGTTTTTGTCAATTAAGCTCTTCAGTGTTAATACAGGATTGTAATGGGCTAATTGTATACTATATGAAAAAAAATAAGAGACCACTTAAGTTTCTGAATCAGTTTCTCGGATTTTGCTAATTATAGGTATATATTTGAGTAACATTGTTGTTCAAGCTACAGACATTTCTCACAAATTCCAAATAAAAATATTGTCATTTAGAGCATTTATTAGCAGAAAATAAAATAATTGTTAGAATAACCCTGGTTTATAATCAGTTGTCATGCATCTTGGCATGTTCTCCTCCACCAGTCTTACACACTGCTTTTATTCCATTCCTGATGCAAAAAATCAAGCAGTTCAGTTTGGTTTGATGGCTTGTGATCATCCATCTTCCTCTTGATTTATATTCCAGAGCTTTTATAGTTTAAAGTTCATGTAAGTATAAATATAGGTATATTTTGTATAAAAAAATAGAAAAAAAACAGTTCACAGATGGTAAGTAGCAATGGAAATAAGCTATGGAAATTGATTTAAAAAATGTCATTTTACAAAGCTTTTGTTTGTAGTAAAGCAGTGCTGGAACAGATAGTTACTGCACTCTCTGCTGCAGCATTTACACACTTTCATCATAATAACTAGAAAAAGACACAGAAACACAGAGAACTCTGTACTTACTATGAGAATAAGTCTTTTTATTTTGAGAATATACAAATGAACTGAAAGAGCGATGTGTACTGTTTTCTTCACCTTTAAAACTCTCTTGGAAACTGGAGAAAACTGCTACAAGAAGAGGTCTCGCAATATTTTATTTTGTTCATCTCTACTTTAACTCAACTACACTAAAGGGTTTGGGTACGTCGTCCACCACTGCAGATTAGTCACTAGTCATGTAGCCATGTGAGCTAAAAGCCATAGCTCATCAGTCTCAGGACAGGTAGATGAGCATGCTGAAGCAGATGGGTGTGCGGTCTGAACCCACACATCCTCCATGAGTGAGAGGTCAGTTGTGACAGCTAAGCATTAGCCTAGCGCTAACCCCATTCATAAAGAGCTCAGCAATGACAGCGGTCCCTCCCCGGTGCCACTGAGATATATTTAATGTAAACGGAGGGTGATAGATCATGTCAAAGAGGACGGACAGATTACTGCTGCAACACCTGCAGTCGGGAAGATTAGACGCTGCCGAGTTTCGGCTCATTCGGCTAAAACTTGACAGATAACACACATACAGCTCTGGAAAAATTAAGAGACCACTTCAGTTTCTGAATCAGTTTCTCTGATTTTGCTCTTTTTAGATATGTAATTGAATAAAATGAATATTATTGTTTTATTCTATAAACTACAGACAATATTTCTCCCAAATTCCAAATAAATATGTTGTCAGAAAATGGGAAATAACAAAAAAGATACAGAGCTTTTAGACCTCAAATAATGCAAAAAAAAGTTTTAGGAGTTAAGAAATCAATATTTGGTGGAATAACCCTGGTTTTTAATCACAGTTTTCATGCATCTTGGCATGTTTTTCTCCACCAGTCTTACACACTGCTTTTGAATAATTTATGCCACTCCTGGTGCAAAAATTTAAGCAAGCTCATCTTGGTTTGATGGCTTGTGATCTTGTGTCATCTTCCTCTTGATTTATATTCCAAAGGTTTTCAATTTGGTAAAATCAAAGAAACTCATCATTTTTAAGTGGTCTCTTATTTTTTTCCCAGAGCTGTAAACACAGAGAGAATATTTTAATAAGTTTGAGAACCATGCAGTAAACTAGATTTAGATGAATTACATGAAAAAATATTCCTTGCATTCTTTGCAGTTATTCAGCTACTTAAGTTGCACCTATTGCTGACACACGTGTGCAAATGCATACGAAGGGCTTGCCTGGTCTGTAAATTAAAGTTTTGCCAAAATAATAAGATTCCATTGTAGCCTTTTGGTCATTTGTGTTTGGTAGGGTCCCACATTTATAAAGACCATGCATTTGTGGGATGAACAGCAGAGCTGAGTATGTGGGTTGCGCCCGTGAATAAAATTCCCAGATCTTCTCTGCCCAAATCCCAAACAGCAGCTTGTTCTCCCATTGAATTAATTGGTGTTTGACCAATTTGATCTTTTTGGGATGTCACTAAGATCTCCCATTACATGGAACTTGATGGAACTTGGCCTTCAATTTGGAGATACTGGTACCAGGGCTCACTCCAAATGGTAATTCCGCAACTTGGTTTTGAGGAACACCAGCTTGAAGTTGTTCTATTGCACAGGCTGTATCCAGATCAGTCAAATGTGGCATTCCAACTCTTGGAGCAGACACCTGTAGTGGAGCACATGCTCACAGGTGCAACACCTGGAAGTACCAGAAGCTCAAAACAAGTGTCAATAGCAACGGCAAAATAAGCAGTTTAGCAGTAGTTAAAGCGGATTTAACACATTTTTCATAGGTGCAACCCACATACTCATCCCTCAAATGCATATTTGCGGAGGCTCCTGGTCAGATGTGGTGGGTACTGACTGACAGAGGTCTAAAGACATCAAAAGGTCAAATCTAAATCAGGTGACATGGGCTTTGGCCTTCCAAAATGCATGAATTTGTGAGGGAAATTAAGGATGTCTTGGAGTCATAGTCACTCCCACAGCCATCACACAACATGTCACAACCTCTTCTGTACAACCTTTCTCTCTCTCTCTCTCTCTCTCACACACACACACACACACACTCACACACACACACACACACACACACACACAAACAAATGTACATACAAACATTTAGTCATAAACGGCCAATGCTCACTTTCACCACACACACAGACCTGACACCCAAATTACCACTCATACACACATTACCCAAGAATGCAGAGCTTAATTAACACATAACTGCACACACACACACACACAAAACAACAGACTATGAGAGAGAGATAGAGAGGGGTGTGACATGTTAATTACTGCTAAAGCTGGGGGATCGAAGCACATGCCTGTACATGCCTCACAAACACACTGACTCTCTCTCTTCCTTTTCTTCTTTCTATATCTCTCTATTTTCCATATATATCTCTTGTTCTCTCTCACCGTCTCATTTAATTCCTCTCTTTCTTTCTTTTCTCTGTATCCCCCAACCCTCTTGTGGATATTTCTGTCTATATAGCACTGGATATTTTTGTTTATTTATTTCAATCTATCTCCTTTTACTCTATCGTTCTCTCTGTTTAACCCTTCTATTTGTTTTTTTTTTGCATTTCTTCCTCTTTCTATTTATCTCTTTGTATTTTTGCTCTCTTTTTCTCCCATTTTCTCTTCATTTATTCCTATATAGCTCTATTTTTTATATTTGCCCCCTCCTTTCTTGTTTGTCTCTCTCCATCTCCATATTTCTACATATGACCTTTTTTATATCTCTGTTTTTCTTTCTTTCCTCTCATCTTATTTTTTCTCTTTTTTTGTTGATTTTTTTCTATATATCTCTAATCTTGCGCTGTCTTTTTTCTTTATCTATCTCTAGCTTTCTTTTTATTTCTCATTCTCTCTCCCTCACTTCGACCTCCATATTTGTCTTTTTCTACATGTACTTCTCTCTCTCTCTCTCTCTTTGCTTTTTTCCCCTTTCTATTGTACTTATTTAATCTTTCTGACTGTGTCTATGTATCTCCCCCTCTCTCTATTTTCCCTTTTTCTCTTTTATCTTTCTTGCTCTCTTTTTCTCCTCCCTTTCCCTATTTTTATTTCTATATAGCTCTGTTTTTCCTCTATATCTGCCCCTCCTCTCTCTCTCTCTCTCTCTCTCTCTCTCTCTCTCTCTCTCTCTCTCTCTCTCTCTCTCTCTCTCTCTCTCTCTCTCTCTCTCTCTCTCTCTCTCTCTCTCTCTGCGCTTGCTTGGATTAAGCCCATGTGTCATTACAATGCAGACTGTGTGACTCGACTGTACCACACACACACACACACACACACACGCACACACAGATATAAAAGTGTGTGTGATGTGTTTATTTGTCGTCTGCTGTTCTCTATTGTTGGTGTAAATTCTTGTTGCTGGTGTTTACAGCTGTTTACTGTGAGAGCTCTATCTGAGTCAGCCAGCCTCACTACTGTAGATCCTCTCTCTACTGTTTACACACTCACTCTTCCTGTAGGATTACAGTTACACTGAGGGTTAGGTTTGAGCTTAGGTTTAGTTTAGGTTTAGGGTTGAGGTTAATGTTAGGATTAAAAAAAGTTTTTGTTTAGGGTTGAGGTTAATGTTAGGATTAAAAAAAGTTTTTGTTTAGGGTTGAGGTTAATGTTAGGGTTAGAATATGTTTAGATTTAGGGTTGAGTTTAATTTTAGGGTTAGACTACGTTTAGATTTAGGGTTGAGGTAATTTTAGGGTTAGAATAGGTTTAGGGTTGAGGTTAATTTTAAGTTTAGAACAGGTTTAGAATAGGTTATGTGTAAGGCTGAGTTAATTTTTTTAGCGTTAGAGTTAGATTATGTTTAGATTTAGAGTTGAGGTTAACGATAGATTTAGAATAGGTTGTGTTTAGGTTTATGGTTGAGATTAATGTTAGAGTTAGAATAAGTTTAGGGTTAGAATAGGTTATGTTTAGGCTCAGTTTAATTTTAGGGTTAGACTACGTTTAGGTTTAGAGTTGAGGTTAATTTTAGGGTTAGAATAACCTATAGGTTACCTATAACCTAGATTAACCTCAACTCTAAACCTAAACATAGTCAAACCCTTTGGGTTAGAGGTTAATGTTAGGGTTAGAAAAGGTTTAGGGTTGAGGTTAAGCTAAGAGCTAGAATAAGTTTAGGTTTAGGGCTGAGGTTAGGGTTAAAAAGAGTTTAGGTTTAGGTTTAAGACTAATTTAGAGATTAATGTGAGAGCTACGTTAAGGATTAAGATTGGTGTTAATGTTAGAGGAAGTGCTCAGTTTAGGTTGAATGAGTGTTACATTAAAGCTTTGAGGTAAATGTTAGACAGTGTTAGGTTTAGGTTTAAGGCTGAGGTTGAAGTTGAGATTCAAGTGAAATTTATGGTTATGGCTGAGGTTGAAGTTAAAGTTTGATTAAGTGTTAGGTTTAGTTCTGAGATTGAAGTTAAGTTTAAGTATGTATTTGCTATAGTTTTGCAGTTAAGTAGAGTGAATATTAGGTTTATGTTTAGAGATGATATTAGTGTACTGTGAAGTAAAAAAAAAAAAAAATCTATTTTACTTGAATGCTGCCACATAGCATTGACATAGCCAGGTCATAAAGTTGTCGGTTATATGCTTTCATAAATCATCATTAATGATAGGATGGCAGCATATGACAGATTTATGGCATGGTCATGTTAGTTTTATGTAGTAGAGCTCAAAAAATGTCTTTTTTTTCTGTTATTTCCCAACTGGGTTAGGAGCAGGGTGAAGTTTAGGACCAGAAAAAGATTTAGGTCTGAGGTGAAGTTATTCCCAGTGTAAGGTTTATAGGTTATATATAGGTTATATATAGGTTAGCTTTAGAGTTAGGCTTAGTACTGGGGTGAGATTTAGAGCCAGGGAAGGCTTTTAGAAAAGCATGAGGTTCAGGACCAGAGTGAAGTTTGGGACTAAAGTGAGATATGGGAACAGAGCTAGTACCAGCCTGAAGTTTAGGACCATGGTGAGGTTTAGGACCAGGTTAGGGTTTAGGAGGTTTAGGAAAGAAGTGAAGTTTAGGAGCAGGGTGAGGTTTAATAATCAGGGTGAAGTACTGGAGCAGCATATGGTTTAGGATAAGGGTGAGGTGCAGGACCAGGGCAAATACTAATTTTGGTGCCAGGTACCAGGGTTAGGTTTAAGACCAGAGTGGGTATTGGTATTGGGGTGATGTCAAGGCTAGGAACAAGGTTTAATTCCAGGATGAGGTTTAAGATGCTTGAGGCACATGCATTTTTTCAGTTAATCAATGTGTTTCATACAGTTTTAGATGATTAAATCCAATCTAGTCATTACAGGGCAAGCCAAGGTCCTTTTGGCCGCCATTGGGGCCAATGTAGGGGCCACCCATGGGCTCCCATATCTCGGGCATCGCGAGAGTCAGCCATGCATTATGATAAATACTAGAGACTCGCTCCAAACAGAGAGCAAGAGGCAGGCAGGTAATAGGAAAAGAGCTCTCAACAGAAAGAAGAGTTGCACATGGGTGAACCTTGGGCAAAACTTCTCCGAATGGAGATATCTAAAATCTTAATTGTAAGTAACACTAGGATGATTTCTCTCTTTCTTTTCAGTGCTTTCTTTATGATAGGCATTGTTTTTTTTTAAAAAAAGATGTTTGTTCAACTGTTTTTATGGATGTGGTCAGTTTCTTTATAGCTAATTGGTGGTGATGTCCGTTTAGATAGTTAGTTAGCTAACTAGCTAGCTAAACATTGTTGTTTTGGTAATAGCTAGTCTAGATAACAGCTTTTCCTTCGTTTGCTATTTGACAAACTTGCTTTATAAGTGAAGCTCAGTCCACATATGTGTATTTACTAAATAGTTTGTTAGTTGGCAAAATTTGATTTGAAGCGCGTTTTACAATAAGCTGCAATCAGAAACCAGTACAAGATCTAGTTGCGTTTGTGAGCCATAAAACTCACAAATTAGTGTATCTCTCTAGACTAGCGTTTAATGATGACTTTAGAATGGTTTGCAAAAACTACAAACCTGCAGAAAATTGGAACAAAACCATTTGTAGAAATTTTCATACAAAATGTTTGCCAGTGTACTGTGCTCAAAACAGTTTTGCATTGTTAGGTCAGAGGAACCGGAGGAACAGAACAACAATCTTTATGACACTGAACATTTACTTCCAGCCTGTAGGGGGAGCCTTGTAGAAAAACGAACCAAGGGTTGCAGAGTGTGCCTTTAAAATGGGGTGAGGTTCAGATCCAGAGCAAGGTTTAAGACCAATGTAAGGTCTAGTTCCAGTGCAAGGTTTAGGACAAGGAGTGAGATTTAGGGCCAGGATGGGGTTTGGCAAGAGGGTAAGGTTTTGGACCAGAGAAAGGTTTATGATAAGGGTGAGGTGTAAGAGCAGAGTTAAGGTTGGGACCAGAGTAAAATCTAGTACCAGGTTGAAGTTTAGGGTCAGTGCGAGGCTTAGATTTACAGATGTTATGTTGAATGTAATGGATTTCTATTAAAGAAAAGTGATTTATCTACAGTAGGATACATTTTCTACTCAGTTCAAAAATGGTACCACTTTAAAATAAGACTACCTTTACAAAGGGTTTATAAATGGTTTACAATTAGTTTATTAATGGTTACTAATTAGGTTGTAAATGCCGTAAAAATCATAAATCAGTTATAACACATACATAGAAAGGGCAACAATGACCTGTTGTATGCCAAATAGTGAACCCACAGCCATCTATATTGTTGCCCTTTCTACGTATGTGTTATAACTGATTATTAATATTTTTAAGGCATTTACAACCTAATTAGTAAACATTTATGAACTAATTGTAAACCATTTATAACCCCTTTATAAAGGTAGTCTTATTTTAAAGTGGTACCAAAAAATGAAGTTTAAGAGTTCCTCCATCAGTGAAGACTGACTGTAAAAGTCTCTGTGTTTGTATAGAGGTGTATAGGTATGTGTGAGCATGAGTCAAGGTGTTTTCCACATTACAATAGGGCTCCACAAAAGCACTGGAATGCTCCCGCATCAACACACACACACACACACACACACAAAGCATGACACGTAAGTCAACCCAGAACAAGGCGGTGACATCTCCGCAGATACGTGAATTAATAGACGTTCTGGAGCTTCTGGTGGAGCTGAACGTGTCTGACATCTTCACCTCAGCCAGGAATGTAAACATAACACATTATAATGCTCTGCTGTCTTTTGTGGTCCACATTAATCACTGTATTTCTTCTAAATGATGTTCTTATTTGGAAGGGTGTCACTGTATTGAAGATACTAAGGCATGTCCTGAAAGACACTTTAAAGGGATACTGATGACACATTTAGACGTGTACTCTGTTTTTTTTTTTGTTTGTTTTTTTAAACTTTCCTACCTCCTGCACAATCTGAAGAAAGCACAGCAACCCAGCTCCACCATTACATTTGGACTGATGTACAAAAAGAGCACTATCTACCCACCTACAGAAAGCATGGCCAATTGGGCTGTCGCTCGGACTCCGGCTGCTGATAGCAAGTGTCTGCATATGTGTACTAACTATTGGCAGCTTACATACTTCCAGTTTGAAAAATTCTAAAGGGACACAGCCCCTAGATGTTACACTTCTGCAACATTTTAATGCCTGGCTGCTGTGCCTGTGCATCTCAGTACTAACCCTGCATAGGCCAGCTGTTACCTTTGCAGCTAGACCACTCTAACATTGAGTTAAAACCTATTTGCTGTGTCTGTTAGCATCTCAGCACTAATCCCACCAAGGCCAGCTGTTAGCATTGTAGCTAAACCGCTTTAACCTTAAGTTATAGCCAGACTGCTGTGTCTGTTAGCATCTCAGCACTAACCCTACAAAAGGTTAGCTGTTAACATTACCACTATACCACTCTAACCTTGAGTTAGAGCTTGGATGCTGTGTCCGTTAGCATCGCAGCTCCACTTTGTTTAAGTCTGGCTTTTAGCATTGCAGCTATACCACTCTAGCCTTGAGTTAGAGCCTGGCTGCTGTGTCAGTTAGCATCTCAGTACTGACTCTACCAAAGGCCAGCTGTTAGCATTGCAGCTAGAGCAATGCCTTGAGTTAGAGCCTGGATGCTGTGTCTGTTTCTCAGCACTAACCTCGCCAAGGCCAGTTGTTAGCATTGCCTTTATACCACTCTAACCTTGAGTTAGAACATGGCTTCTGTTAGCATCTCAGGACTAATACCACCAAGGCCAGCTGTTAGGATAGTAGCTAAACTGCTTTAACCCTAAGGTAGAGCATGGCTGCTGTGTCAGTTAGCATCACAGCTAAACTGCCACAACTTTGCTAAGCTTGGCTGCTGTGCTGTGATATTAAAAAATATCTGAAACAAGTGTACGGACCTAGCACCCAGTGCTAAACCTGACTGCGAAAAAACGAAACGAAAATTTACCACTGTCCCCGAAACATCTTGAGTCCACTTAAGGTTTATGGAAGCAGTTTAATCCCATTTTATCCAGTGTCTGTCTGGGATTTTCCTGTTTATTTTTTTTGTCTACAGTGGTGAATTTCAGTGCAAACCGAGACCACACAACCGCTAACGCAAACTCGAACAGAAAGGGAAGGTTTTTCTTTTTTTTCTGTCCTCTTAAACTCAAGCACTTGAGTCGCTTTCTTTTCCGCAGTGAATGTAATAAGGTAGATCATTGGTGCGCACTACCAATGTACTCTCTCTCTCTTTCTCTCTCGCTCCTTCTCTCTCTCACTCTCTCGCTCTAATTACAGGGTACAGCCACACAATAACAAGCAGAGACAGACACAAGTATAGACTCCCTCTCGCGCTCACCTTGGCTCGGCGCCCTTTCCCTATTAACAGTCCGCCGCCACATTCTTCTGTCTGCAGCACTTCGCTAACTGTTTCTTTATAGCACTCGCGCTGCTCGCGCAGGTGAGCGGTAGGTGGTCTGTATTTTGCGAGGCTAACTGCCGCGCACATTCCGGGAACAATACCCAATTGTGCGCGGCGGATGGATGCCGGCTGATGGCGGCGCAGGAGCAGCAGCAGAAACGTCGAGCGCTCTACAATCAGCCCATCATTGTTCTGACATTTCAGTTTGCTAACTGAAGTAGCTTTCAATTATGCTCAACCCCCTAGCTCTCGCGCTCTCTCAATTTGTCTCTCTCTTTCTTCCCCTCTTTCTCTCTCTCTCTCACTTTCTTCCCCTTTTCTCTCTCTTTTTAGTTTTCTCACACACTGTTTTCCTTTCTCTTCCCCTCTTTTTTATCTCAGTCTCTCTCTTGTGCTGTCTCTCTTTCTTTGTCTATGCCTTTCTCTTGCTCTCTCACTCTCTTTCTCTCACTGTCACACACTCTTTTTGTCTCTCTTTCCCTTTCTTTGTCTCACACACTTTCTCTCTAGCTGTTTTTCTCTCTGCCTTTCTCTTTCTCTCAAACATACACTCTCTCACTCTCCCATCTCTTTGTCTCTCACTCTCTCTTTCACTCTCTCTAGCTGTTTTTCTCAGTTTCTCTCTCTGTCTCACACAATTTCTCTATTTCTCACAATCTCTCTCTTTCCTTCTTGTCTAGTTTCCTCTCGTTTTTCCCACTTTTTAATTTATTCACTTTTGCTTTCTTGTTCTTTTTCCTTTTTCAATGTCTCTCATTCTTTGAATTTCTCAATTGTGTCTCTCTCTTTCCCCCTCCCTCATTTATTTTGATAGATCTCCCTTTTTACCCACTTTCTCTTGCTGTATTTGCTTTCTCTCTCACTCACTCCCTCTCTCTTTCTTTTTTCAGCCTCACACTCTTACACTTACTTTTATGTTTTTGCTCCTTTTCTCTTTATTTTCTCACTTTATCAATTCAATTCAATTCAAGGTGCTTTATTTGCATGGCAAATAGTGCCATATTTCTGTTGCCAAAGCCTGAGTTAAAGTAAAAGAATAGTGAATAGTCTTTTGCTTTAACTGACTTTGTTCTATTGCTGTTTTTCTGTCTTTGGCTAGTTGTTCTTCTATTTTCTCTAATTCTATTGCTCTTGTCCTTATTACTCCTCACTCTCACCTGTTCTCTCCACCTTCTTTTTTTATAATACACCACATTTGTCTCTTTCTATTGCATTTCATTCTATTACTCTCTTAGTTTATGTTCCTCATCTGTTCTTCATCTTCAACTGTTTAACAAGAAACATATCTCTGTCTCTCTGACTTTCTATTTCTTTATCTCTTTCTTATTTATTATTTTTCTTCTCCTCTGTCCCATGTGATCTGCTTCTACATTAATTAAGAGTTTGAACACAGGAAAGTAGAGAAGTTGTGAAAGAGAGCGAGAGTATAGTGGGATTATCTAGAACCTGTACAGAATCAGAATGTTTTGCACATGCAGGTGAGGGTTTGTGGTTTACAGAGAGGAAAAGAGAGGGATGTAGAAGCCGGAGGGAGGCAATCTGTCAACAGGAAGAGGTTTAGAAGGTAATCGATGGTGGAGAATATAGATTGTGGAGTTCCTTTAAGCTCTCTGGAGAAGATGGACGAAATCTCTCCCTATCTACTCTGCTACATTATCGAGGATCAATAGCACAAATTAAAGGATTAGCTGAGACCTGATGGGCCAGTGTCTATAGCCCTCTATGTAGGGCCTGTTTATTCCAAGCTCAGGTGTTCTCATGTAACCCTGTGATTCATTATCACCCATCATTACCTGTAACTACCTTTATTTATTAAATTCTCTTAATAGTGTACCATTCCTGAGGGACCAACTAATGGCTATAGTTATGTATTCTCAGTGTCACGTGCTCCACCCAGGTACAGGTACAGTTACTGATATACAGTGTCAGTGCATTGTAAATGTATTGAATTATGTAAATTATGAATTATTTAGTCAACAAAAAAGTAATAAACCAGCATATATGTCAGATTTTTGATTTTAGATATTAGCTTTGCACATCTTGGCTGGATTTTCTCAGTCAGCTTTATGAGGTAGAGCCACCTGGAAAGGCTTTCAGTTAACAGCTGTGCTGAACTTGCCAAGAGTTAAATACTTGAATTTCTTGCCTCTTAATAAAGTGTTTGAGAGCATCAGTTGTAAAGTTGTGAAGAGGTAGAGTTGGTATACAGTGAATTTGAGTAATTCACTTATTTGAGTATTTGAGTAATGTTCTAATCCATATTATGGCAAGAACCACTCAACTAAGTTAAGAAAAAAACACTCAAGAAATAAAGGTCCGTCAATCTTAATCATTTTAATAACTTTCAAAGTATCCTCAAGTGAAGTTGTGAGGAGCATCAAAAATGTTATAATGAAACTGGCACCCTAGAAAAGGAAGACCAAGTGTTACCTCAGGATAATTTGTACAGGATAAGTTCATCAGAGTTAACAACCTTAGGAACCGCAAGAGCCACTCAAATATATTGGTTTATTTAACGCTTTTAAGTTACTACATGATACCTTAAGTGTTCCTCCATAGTCTGGATGACTTCAGTATTTATTTACAATGAAGGATAAAGAAGACAAACATTAAAACATTGGATGTGCGTGTCCAAACTTTTGACTGGTACTGTGCTAAAGCATTGCCCAGTTTGTTTGCAGGGAGAAATTACTGTTTTCAGATGGTTTGGATTTGTGGACCACTATTGTCCCCCATTAAACAATAGAAGAAGAAAAAGACTCTTACATCACAAAGCTGTATAGGCTTAACAGATTTTGCTGGTAATTTTTGTATCTACTGTAACTGTAAGATTTGAGGTGACAACATTCTACTAACCTAACCATGGTATGGTTACAGGACGTAGTGAAGATCTTTAGTGCTCTCACTTTACATGCATTGTGAAATCCAAACTAATCAAACCACATGCATTTTCACTGTAACACAAACCCAAATCCTGTTCAGCTTTAGGTGTGAAAACATCCCATGGCAAAAGTCATGGGACATGCTGCTAGTACCATGACCAGAGGTGGAAAAAGTACAGAAAAAATGTAATTAAGTAAAAGGTTCCTTTACTTTGCTAAAATTCTACTCAAGTAAAAGTAAAAGTACCCATCTAAAAATCTACTCGAGTAAAAGTAAAAAAGTACTCAATTTAAAATGTACTTTAAGTAAAAGTTACATAGTTACTTTTAATTATTTGATGTAAAAAAGTAAAAACAAATCATAAATTAAATTGTTATTAATTAACTATTATTTCACATAATAATTTGGACCTTTCAAGCAGTATTGTTTCAGACCACCACATAAAACATTTTCAAGAACAAGTGGCATAGATTTCTATGATCCATTTTTTTTTCTTAACTGTTAAAAAGTTATGGTCATATTGGTGACTATAAACCGTATTTTTGTCATTTTACAGGTCATTGTTATATTTTAACAGGCAATTGCTATGCTTAAAATGTTTAAATGCTATTTAAATGTTTTTTTTTTTTTTAACATTCAAGCAGATTGTTTATGTTAAAAATACCACCACATGCTTTCTCATCATCCGTGCGCTAGCGTATCCACGCCAATTATTATTTTTTTTAATTCAGACAATTGTGTTTTTCCCAGCATTTTATTTTTTACTCAGTAACTGGGAGATTTCCAATGTAGCAAAGTAGATTACTTGTGTCAATATGTACTTGAGTAAAAGTAAAAATACCTATTTTAAAACTACTTAAAAAATGACAAATTACTCATAAAATATACTCGATTACAGTAACTTGAGTAAATGTAATTAATTACTACTTGGTCTTTATTGTTGAAGTCGGTGGCAGTATTCAGCTCCTGGGGAGAAAAATAAGAAAGAAAGAACCTTAATTAGATGCCTGTGAAAGTGAAGGAAAGTGTATAGGAGAAAGAGAAGTCAAGCTGGAGAAAGAAGAAAAGAGGAAGTAGCACTTATTTTAGCCTCTCGCTCTCTCTCTCTCTCTCTCTCTCTCTCTCTCCCTTTGCTGTAAGGCTGGGTCAGATTACCTGTCAGTCTCTCATTGAAGCGCATTAATTTTCAGCTCAGCAGTTGCAGCCTTTTGAAACAACCTGCACACGGTAGCCAGGCATGAAGTGAGAGGGTGTGTGTGTGTGCGTGCACGTGTGTGTGTGTACGTGTGTGTGTGTGTTCCAGTGAGGGGCCATTTGCTAGTAAATTGGGAGTGCCCTGCTCACTGACTGCAAAATGTAAAAAGTGATGGCAGCAAATGGATTTTCGCTTCTTCGTGGTTAAGCGCCCACCGTAAAAGGCCACGGCGTAAACAAGCCTTATCCATCATTATTGATAAATAGCGCTATAACCATTCATTCATTTTCTTGATGTATCGAGGGGAATTGCTGCCAATTCGACTGCATCTGCTCTCTAGGAGCACTCTGCATCCGCCGCCGAATCAATTTGAAACGGTTAGAATCGAATCTGTCTTGTGTAGCAGGAAGAACATGATGAAATATTTCTCGCTGGAATGTTCTACGGTGTTAAACAGGAGCACTCTGTCATTGTTTGGACAGTTATCATTATATTACTTGTACATATACCCAAATATTCAATACAGCCGTGCTTTGCTCGGAAGCCAACCGTGGACTAAAGGAAGGGCTGATACAGGAAAATACATTAAGTAGGGGTGGGCAGATGGATTTAGAATATCGATAGTATCGATACTAACGTTGGTATTGGGTCCGGATCGATACTTGTGTGATGAGATCCATTCTTAAGTTTCAGTTTCTCTTTGGTACAACTTCAGATTTTTGTGGAGTGTCCGACTTCTCTCACTTCACTCATGCTCAATTAGCCCCTCCCCTTTCCTCCGCCCCCAAAATCCAGGTAGCTTATAGTGAAAAGAAAGTAAGATTTAGTCATCTCCAGCATTAGATCGGCTAATGTTATTTTTCAATGTAATTGGTCATCACCGTAATTTAGCAGACTGATTAATAGACTATTCAGATAGTCACATAGAGAATATATATATATTCAGCCAATAAAACAAGAAATAAAACTAAATTAATTATTTCACTGGAACTGAAAATGAGTTATACTACACACAAAAAGGTATAGCTATGCCTCACCTGAAATATGAATATGCCTAAATAAATCTTTTATGTTAACGGTTAAAGTATTAGTATCTTTAGGCTAAGCACATGGTTACAGGTTATAAGATGTGACTTTTTTTTATTTCACCTAGAGGATTCCCAAAGAGCTATGGAAATCACAAAGATTCTTGCTGAAATGATCATTAAGGATATACAACCTGTGTCAATTCTGTGTGGTTGAAGATGAGGGTTTTAGGAATTTTGTAAAGACATTCGATCATCGCTACAAGAATACTGGCCTTGTACTTGCTTGGTATTGGATTGATACCAAATTTTTGCAGTATCGCACAGCTCTAACATTAAGTTCAGTATGTCATAACATTAAAACCACTCATCGAATGGTCCCCTTGTGCTACTAGAACATCTCTGACCCTTTGACACAAGGTGTTCCATGGTATTTGGCACAAGTTGTCCATGGTTCTGAAGCAGCAAAGCAGTCTCAGACCATCACACTACCACCACCATGTTTGACTTTCAGTATAATGCTCTTTTTCTGAAATTATGTTTTAGTTTTGTGCCAGATGTAACAGCATGTACACCTTCCAAAAAGTTCCTCTTTTGTCTAATTAGCACACAGAATATTTCTCCAAAGTCTGTCTCTGAGTTCATCAAGATGTGATGGCAGGCAAATGTGAGATATGACTTTGTGTTCTTTTTGGTCAGCAGTGTTTTTTTTTTTTTTTTTTTTTTTGCCTTGGAACTCATGGAAGCCCATGGATACCATTTTTGCCCAGTGACTTGTTTATTATTGAATTACTAAAACTGACCTTAACTGAGACATATGACATTTAGATGTTGGTCTGGTTTCATTTATGACCTCCTGAATGAGCTGTCCATGTCCTTTTGGGGTAATTTCAGTAGGCTGGTTACTTCTGGGAAGGTCCACCACTATTTCATGTTTTTTTTTTTTATTTGTGAATAATAGCTCTTAATTTGGTCTGTTGGAGTCACAATGACTTTATCAGACTGATAGTCTCATCTGTTCTTGAAATTCTTCAAATCGGGGCATAATGTGTTGCTTTTTGAAATATTTTGCTGCTTCATGTTGTCAGACACGTTATATTTAAGTGATTTCTTAAATATAAGGCCTGGTTACAAGTGAAATTGTTAATGTTAGTCACAGTTAAATCACACACATTTTAGGTTAACAAATTTTGGATCAACCAGTTTAGAGTGGCCAATACACATTTTCCATGTTTGTTTTTATTGCCCAAGGAAATCCACACAGATAGGGACTTGAACCTAAGACCCCAGTGTGGAGGGATGCATGCGCTAACCACCTAGCAGCCAACTGTCTGTGGGCCTTCCTTCAAATGAATACTTCCGGCTATTTTAAGCTACATCTATTGCTTGCAGATATGTGCAAACGTGCACACAGAACTTGGCATAATTGGCACAATTCTTACGACTATATAGGAATCAAGCCCCCCAGCATTGACCAGTGGAGCAGTGGAACTGTGTTCTCTGGAATAATGGTGGTAGGATGAGTTTGGAAGTTGATGATGAGATGGGCTTGTGGTGGTCATCCAAAATCCTGTCTTTACAAAAGCTAAATGCAATCAGATAGTTCAACAATTCATATGAAATACCATCAACAGACATAAATAAAAAGTCCAATAGGCAAACAAGAGGGCTATTTAACCCATTCAAGCAATTAAATTGGTCCTTGAGTTATTATTGTTCTAAATAGGAACCCTTGAAGGGCCGCCTTAGTCAGTGTATTGGTCATGGTTTTTAGATTAACTCTACTCTTTTTTTTTTTTTTTTTTCACTGAACTTTATATTGATTTCAAAAGGCTTATTTTGCTACCTGCTGGTTGTGCTTCAGTGTCATGTGTTAACCATAATCTGCTAAACCTCACAAGGTCACTGAGCCTAACAAAATAGGCCATTAAGGCAAATCCCAGCTGTGCCATGCGCCGTCGGTGGCCACAAGTCACTTTCATGATTCAGTCATGCGTCCACATGACTACTGCATGTTAAAGCTGCCACTCTGAATAAGGCTGCACTGGTAAAAGGTACTACTGGTGCTATTATTGGATCCTTGGAGTGATGCTGTGGAAAAAAAAAAAAAAAACTTCCTGTAATGGTAGCACCAGTGACTTTCGGTTCACATAGAAATTTGTCTATGTTTGGTTGCAGTACATACACATACATATTGCCAAAATTATTCGCTCGCCAGGCAGTACACTAACAGTACTGAAAGAATGAGGGCCTTATTTTAGCGTTCTTTAACTGTGCACAGCGTTTCAGTGTGTGTTTGGTTTCATAAGCATGCAAAAAATACAGCAATGTTATTTTATTTTGTATTGAGTTTACTGTTCGTGTAAAATGTTGGGTTGTTGTAAGATCGGATTGAACGTCTGATGGTTGACTGTTTTCAGGGTTCAAATCCATCAGTGGTGCACCTGTGTTTTCTGTTGCCAAGATAGCAATAGGCCAATAATGTACCAAAACACACCTCACTTTCAGACCGTCACAGTCATCGGCATAAATACGTTCTTAAGCGCCTTTGCTATTTAAAGGTTGCCACCTTTCGGAATTTGAATTAAGGGACGCCCACCACGGCTGCTCTGGGCCATGTTGCACAAAATACACAGAAATCTGTAGGTTTTTTTTTTTATATAATTTTTTTTATTTCTGATTTTTCCCCATTTTCTCCCAATTTGGATATCCAATTGTCCCACCCCTTTGTGCGTCCCCGTCACCGGTGACGCCCGTGACCCTTGGAGGATGCAGACGAGCACGTGTGAAGTCAATCACCCCTTTTTTCGAGCTGCTGCTGATGAATCATTGCTTGAGCAGCTAGTGCACTCGGAGGAAAGCACAGCGGCTAGGTTCTGATTCATCCACTCACAGATGCCTCGTGCCGCCCAGCACCACCTTAAGTGTGATGGGGAGAGAGCGCCATCTACCCACCCCAGAGGGAGCAGAGCCAATTTTGCTCCCTCTAAGCACCGGCAGCTGATGGCGAAGCTGCATGAGCGGGGGGTTCGAACCTGCGACCTCCGGCTCATAGTGGCAGCGCATTAGACCGCTGGACCACTCAGCACCCCCAGAAGTTTTTTTTTATCTAAGAAATAATTCACTGACATCTTCTGGCAAGATAACAACCAGATAATGACATAATTACCCACAACATATCATTCCCAGGAGAGATGAGTGTGGAATGAAGAACTGAGACTAATTCTTATTGGGGTCTTCTTCTGTGGTGTTAAGTGTTGGCAGGGTTGCTCTCCTGATCCAAAATTTGACGCAGACACATTTTACAATGTGCCTTGAAGACAGGAGGAGGAGCAGAGTGAAGGGAGGAGGGGTTTGAGTGTTGATGTGTGTGTGTGACAGACATGTGGATTGGACATTTATGGAAATATGGAACAAATCGCACCCCGTATTGGTTCAATACGGGGCACAACATTTAGTTGCCAAATAAAGGACGATTCCATAATTTATGGGATGGGTGGCAACCCTAGGTGCAATGTGTGAAAATAGACCATTTGTGGGGTGTAAAATAGCAATGAGCATTGCGACACATCTTTAGCAGGGTGTAAGATTGAGCCCTAGGTCACTCTTAGGATCTCAGTGAATTCCAGCATTGTGTTGTGATAGGATGCAGCACCTGTGCAACAAGTCCAGTCGTGAAATTTTACAACTCACTAATAAAGATTCCACAGCCAACTGTCAGTGATATTATCCAAGCTTTACATCACCAAAAGCAATGCAAGTGAGCAGGAACTTTTTTAGGCCCAATCCCATTTTTCTCTTGTACCCTCACCCCTTGTTTTCGAATATAATCCTCCCTTTAAGAATTGGGACAGCACTTCAAGCACTCAATACATCATCAGGTGACCCTGCCAGGCTAATGTGATGTTAGCAGTTGAGTGCTAAATTCAAAAACCTAGCTGCTGGTTAACTAGGTAACTTTAGGGCATAATACAGTATGTCTTAAGAAAGGTGGTAGGGAGCTGAAATTAGCTTTTATTACCTCTTATCTTATTTTATTGTTATGTTCCACCTTAAACGCAGCAGCCTCTGACATCTGTTGTGCCATTTAAGGTGGCACAGGAAAGTTATCTAGCTAGCTATCTACTTACAGTAGATGATCTCCTAGGGTTTTTTTTTGGTTTGTTTGTAATGAGGAAAATTACTATAAAACATTGAAACAGCACATTAAACAATGGTAATACAGTGGTTATCATAATATTGATGTAGTTTTTTTTTTTTTTTTTCTTTGATTGCTTGTGTCGCCATCTTGCCAATGTTTCCCAGCCCTATTATATATATGTTTGGAGTGGGCCCTTAAAAACTAATATTTATACGTAAAATTCCACTAATCCTTTATCACTACTATCTTAGCTTTAATCTCTGCTATTAGCGTAACATACATTGTGACGGATCCTGAGCATGTTTTGCTTGTTCCCAGCACCCTCTGGGGTGGGTCACATGGTTCTTTTTGGTTTCAGAGGGCTGATGTTTATTGAAAGAGGAACCTGATTCGTTCCCTTTTCTCTTTTTCTTTTTCTCTTTCTCTCTCTCTCTCTCTCTCTCTCTCTCTCTCTCTCTCTCACACACACACACACACACACACACACACACACAAACACATATATACGCACCCTATATGCATTCCCCACAGCAGCACACACAAACAGACGGGGCGTCCGAAAGCCGAGCGGGTGTGTATTTGTGCGTTGGGTGTGTATTTACTCTTCTTCTCGTATAAATGGTCCGTAATACATTATGCAGTCACTGTTTGGTTATCCAGAGGCCAGCAGTTCACAGGAACGGGATCAGAGTTTCATCATGACCTCCCCGCAGCGGATCGTGTTTCAGGGAGCATGTCTGACCTACGACCCCTGAAGTGCTGCGGCGGGGCCACGGGGTTCCGGACCGGGTCGGGATCCAGTTTAGATGAGAGATAAGAGAGAAAGGGGAAATGTTAAGAAGAGGAACGGTGGCGTCTGGTGTTTGTTTTCACCTTCTCCACATTTTTAACGTTATGGAAGTGAGAAAAAACGTTACCAGCAGTGAGAAAGAAGAACTCACATTGAAATTTCTTACTTTTTTCAATGGAAGCATTTCTATTGGTGCATTCTTCAAAAGATTTGCCAAATTTTATG
Organism: Astyanax mexicanus; assembly: GCF_023375975.1. Lineage (NCBI taxonomy): Eukaryota > Metazoa > Chordata > Actinopteri > Characiformes > Acestrorhamphidae > Astyanax > Astyanax mexicanus. Next base: position 13,711,410 of record NC_064418.1, on the reverse strand, counting down.
ATGGGAAACAAAAAAATGTTTCTGAAAGAGAGGAAAGTTTTAATTTATTACCGTTGGAGTTCAAGTCTGCAATCTATCTCATTTTAGACAAAATTTTGTCATCCATTTTGTCTTTCCACTTGGGTCTTGACTGCCCCTATAAATAATCCAAGCCCACCAAAAATCCATCCATCCATCCATTTTCTGCGAGTCAGCTAAAAAAAGTATGGTGTCAGGAATCATATGCTTCTATCAGCAGTTTCAGTGGTTCCCCTATTGTGGTGTCACAATAAGAAAACCTGCATAGAGCCACCCTGGATCCACTCCTCACCCTTCAACCCAACCAAAGCCACACCCACTAGATCAGTTGAAGATCCATCATTTGGTCGGTCTGCTGGTTAAGAACCTCAGACAGTACACAGCAGGATTAGCCAGTAGACTTCGTCTGAGGGAGGAATCTGTACCTAGTGTCCATGGCAATTCTGCAGATGAGGGAGATGTAACTACAGTTAAGCATAAACTAGGTTGTTCATGTTTTGCCATTTAGCACAAACTAACCTTAACATGTGGTAAATATCCTTAAACGGCTCATTCTACAAAGGAACAGAAACTGGCAAGACAAGAGCTGGTGAGATCTCTTTATGTGAGAGTGATAAAAACTTCATAAACATGTTTTGTATATATTCTAACTTGTTTAAAATTAGATATAATATGTCCCCTGTCATGCTGCAACATAAAATTGTACTGGCATACCCCCATACATTGACAGACACTAGTTTTTGGATTTGTTGCTGATATTATGATGGGTCTGGAGAGCACATTTCCTTGTATATTTCCTTTAAAAAATTCTAGATTACTGATTTGTCTGAGCACAAGACACTGTGTGACGGTTCATCCCAGATGACTAAGTGACTGAGATGGTTTATCCTTTGGATCTGTATTTGCTTATATTGTATTTTCTCTTTTTTGTGCTGGATTGTAAATTCTGTACTTTTGTTGAAAAACAAAAAAAAAATGATCAAAAGGAAAACACATACCTTTAAATAGCAAATACCTTTAAATAGCGAATCAGATAAACTGATTCAGAAACTAAAGTAGTCTCTTAGTTTTTATAGATTTGTATATAGATGGATGTACACAGGTGTAATCAATATTCAGGTGATTGACCTCCTGGAGGTGCTGTGTGCAGTGAAAAAAAAAGACTGGTTGGCAGTTGCTGTTGTATGTAGAATCAAAGCAGTCTGTGATATGGGTTTTGAAAATAGTTAAAATTGATGTGGCCATCTTTAACTGATTCACTGGACTTCCACTCAGTGAGAGCAAGAAAAATAGAAAGAGAGAGAGTGAGAGAGAGAGAGAGAGAGAGAGAGAGAGAGAGAGAGAGAGGTAGATTCTGCAGGGATTTAGAGCCACAAATGAATCAAAACTAAAAAGAAATTCATTTTTTTGTTCAGATAAAGCCTCTTCAGTGTGCTCTGAGAGTAGATATATCTGCCCCAATGTTACTCTAAGTAAATGTTGAATTTCCTGAAAATAAAAAATAGAAGGAAGGAGAGAGAGAGAGAGAGACAGAGAGAGAGAGATAACCGCAGCATTTTTGCACTGCTTGACCTAATCCTCTGCTAACTTCAAGGTGTTCGGGGTTGATTTCTGTCTCCGGAGCTCTGAAACACCCCGAGGGCAGAAAGGTGAGTGTCAGCTTTGAGGTTAGTAAGGGTAAAAAAAAAAAAAAAAAAAAAAAAAATCAGCAGTCGTAAGAAATGAGACTTTTGAGGGTTTTCTCCAGATGATGACGGCATGCGGTCGGAGATAACTAATGCACATGCCTCATTACACATCATGCTGGGAAGTGTTTTTATTCTTTTTTTTCTTTTTTCTCCCTCTACTTGTCCTCTTTTCTCCTTCCCCACCTCTTATCGTTGATTCCTCGTCCTCTAATTTTGACCTCTCTGACGCTCGTCTGAATACAGCTCTCGCTGGACTGCTGCTTTGCTAAAGAAGTAGCTTTCCAAAAGTTCTAGTGAAAAAAAATGTGAAGGTTACATTTTCTTTTGTGGTATTTTTCTTTAATAAAATAAACAATAATCAGACTCTTAGTAACACATAAACAGCATATCAGTGATGTATCAGCATCTTTGACATTCAATAGATCATCAACAGATTTTTACTGAAGATTTCTTCTGAATTTAGCTGTTTTTCACTTTATTTGAAGTGTCCATCCTAATATCTGTAGACTTTAACCTGAGCAATTACTGATCATATAACAGCTCTACTACTGACCATCTAAACATCTCTAACAAACTGTTACAGACCTGTTACTAACACTAGTCTTTAACTGCATCTTAACTGGATTAGGGACAAGATTAAGGCTAGGTTTTGGATTGAGATTAAAGTTAAAACAAAGGCCAGAGTGATGATTAGGATTAGGGTTTGTGTTGAAATTAGGAATAAGGTCAGGGTTAGATTAGGGTTACAATTTGGACTTGAGGTTCAGATTAGGGTTAGGATTTGGACCGAGGTTGAGGTTAAGATTACATTTTGGAGTGAGGTTAAGGTTAGGGTTAGGAGTTGGACTGAGGTTAAGGTTAGGGTTTGGACTGAGGTTAAACTGTTGGTTTGGTTTTGGACTGAGGTTAAGATTAGGATTTGGAGTGAGGTTGTGGTTAGGGTTAGGATTTGTACTGGGGTTAAGGTTAAGTTTTGGACTGAGGTTAGGGTTAGGGTTAGGGTTTGGACTGAGGTTAAGGTTAGGGTTTATTATTTGGACTAAGGTTAAGGTTAGGGTTAGAATTTGGATTTAAATTAAGGCTAGGGTTATGTTGTTGACTAGGGTCAAGTTTAGCAATACGATTTGGACTGAGGTTAGGGTTAGGGTTTGGACTGAGGTTAAGGTTAGGGTTTATTATTTGGACTAAGGTTAAGGTTAGGGTTAGAATTTGGATTTAAATTAAGGCTAGGGTTATGTTGTTGACTAGGGTCAAGTTTAGCAATACGATTTGGACTGAGGTTAGGGTTAGGGTTTGGACTGAGGTTAAGGTTAGGGTTTATTATTTGGACTAAGGTTAAGGTTAGGGTTAAAATTTGGATTTAAATTAAGGCTAGGGTTATGTTGTTGACTAGGGTCAAGTTTAGCAATACGATTTGGACTGAGGTTAGGGTTAGGGTTTGGACTGAGGTTAAGGTTAGGGTTTATTATTTGGACTAAGGTTAAGGTTAGGGTTAGAATTTGGATTTAAATTAAGGCTAGGGTTATGTTGTTGACTAGGGTCAAGTTTAGCAATACGATTTGGACTGAGGTTAGGGTTAGGGTTTGGACTGAGGTTAAGGTTAGGGTTTATTATTTGGACTAAGGTTAAGGTTAGGGTTAAAATTTGGATTTAAATTAAGGCTAGGGTTATGTTGTTGACTAGGGTCAAGTTTAGCAATACGATTTGGACTGAGGTTAGGGTTAGGGTTTGGACTGAGGTTAAGGTTAGGGTTTATTATTTGGACTAAGGTTAAGGTTAGGGTTAGAATTTGGATTTAAATTAAGGCTAGGGTTATGTTGTTGACTAGGGTCAAGTTTAGCAATACGATTTGGACTGAGGTTAGGGTTAGGGTTTGGACTGAGGTTAAACTGATGGTTTGGTTTTGGACTGAGGTTAAGGTTAGGATTTGGACTGAGGTTGTGGTTAGGGTTAGGATTTGGACTGGGGTTAAGGTTAGGGGTAGGATTGAGACTGAGGTTAAGGTTAGGGTTTGGATTTAGACAGGTTAAGGTTAGTGGTAGGATTTAGATTAAGGTTTAGGGTAGGGTTATGTTTTAGACTGAGGTTAAGATTTAGATTGAGGTTTAGGGTAGGGTTATGTTTTAGACTGAGGTTAAGATTTAGATTGAGGTTTAGGGTAGGGTTATGTTTTAGACTGAGGTTAGGGGTAGGATTTAGACTGAGGTTAAGGTTAAGTTTGGACTGGGGTTAAAATGATGGGTATTTTTTGGACTGAGGTTAAAGTTAGGTTTTGGACTTACTGAGGATTTGGCATTTGTTTAACATTTTCTTCCAGTTATAAACTGTATTTCACAGTGTTATTTCAGCATTACATCAGTGTAACCACAAACTGTAGCATTGAGATAGAATACTGGTACTGATAAGGGGTATATTGCTGTAGGTTCTTGGAGTTCCTTTCCATCACAATGATTCAAAAAGTCCCAAATTACATCAAGTAATATCAGGTAACATGACCTGGCAAACGATTCCATTTGACTAATGTTTGACAACATTATCACATCATCCTATCAGACATAATGAGTCTCCTGAAGAGACCTTCAAAAATAGCAGGCCTCAGAATGAGGGGAATCCCAGAGTGATGTATTGGGGAAATCAATGGTGGGATCATAATTATTTGAAAACAAAGAAAGAAAGAGTTATTATTATGAAAATGTGCCTGGAGACAAGTATTATTACTGAAAGAACACATGCGATTATCATGAAAGAACAAGAGATAAAGAACAGGTGATCATTCTTCATTGTTGTCTGCTTCCTGATGATTTGTTGGAAAAAAGTTGCAAACCTGGTAACCCACTGAAAAAAAATATAGAATAGAGCTTAGTTTCTAGCTGGTTAAGAGCCTCACTGTGGCAGCTCACATATTATAGCATGGTTTTGTCACTGTAACAAAGACAGGTATTAGTCATTTGTTGAGGTTATGCTACAAAATGTTCATCACAATTGTCAGTCTGGCTACTCACCTTCCACCCATGGCCTTCTCCAAGACTGTTTTCCTATTTTGGGGGGGATTTGGGCCAGCACAAATTATGTTTTGGGGCATTCGAACCCAGGTTTGGCTTTCTTTATTTCTTAATCTACCAGTAAAACAAAACATAAGCCAAAGCTTTTCATTCCATCTGTTGGAATTCCCTCTGTTATTAGCTCAAGTATCTGTTCAGCTGTATGATTTCAGTTTGCTTTATTCGAGTGGGTAAAGATGAGATGGCAAAACCAGAGTGAGATGGTACTAGATAGTGTATTGCTTTCCTAGCAGAATCTGGAGGTGATGAGCTGCTCTCCAGTATCAACAACACTGAATTGTCCTGAAGTCGCCATCATTCACTCACATCACTCGCAATTTTACTGTTTCTACAGCTTTGACAAAGGTTTGCCTATTGGGTGGGGTTTGTCAAGTTTAGTGGTCAAGACAACAAAATGTATCTACTCCCAGTGCAATGTTTTATGAATAAAATAAAAAGAAGGTTTTTGAAGCCAATCTGAAGCCAAAGTATTCACATTAGATTCAAGGAGGCAATATTTATTTATGGTAAGCTCTTCCTCCATGCTAGTAGTTCCCATAGCTAATGAACTTCAAAAATCTCATTCATTCAGATCTGGATGTTAAGACTGAAGAGCATTAATGGATGTGAACTACATTTACCTCATGTGTAAACATTGCCTTATATACAGTTTATGGTCCAGAAATGAAGGTTATTTAATAAAAAAAAAAGTGTTGCAAAGACCATCAAAAACATGAAACTATGATGAAACTGGCTCCTATGAGGACTGCCTCAGGAAAGGAAGAGTGAGAGTTACCTCTGTTGCACAGGATAAGTTCTTAAGAGTTACCAGCCTGAGAAACAGCAAGTAAACAGAACCTCAGGTAAGAGTTTCCAAACCTGACTGTACTTTACTGTATATACTTCTACGCCTTAACTTTTAAGAATGCCACTGTATAAAATACAGAGTTGTGGACACCAAACTTTCCATGTTTACCAACTTTGACAGTCAGATGATATCAACTCCGAACATTTTCACATCCAACTTCTATATAGAAAGTGATGAAAGTGTGCCTGACCATTCTCCATGCGGGTGCGAATGGCCCACCTGGCAGTAATGTTCCAGGGCCTTCACATTTCCAGACCACCCGTCCATTTGATGTTCTTGGAGAAGGTGGCAAAACACATCAATAAGTGAACGTGTTCCACCTCCACCACCTTCTTTATTTTTCTCACCCCAGGCCGTCCTGCAGTTTCCTCACCTTCAGAGCGGCACTTTCTGCACCCGTCCTCCTCCTGCTATTCCTCACCCTCCTCTTCCTCCGTTCTTTCGAGGTGCAGAGTATTATTGCATTGTTTATTATTAATCTGCTCTCACCTGCACTGTTCGCTCCGGGAGAGTAAGGAGCTAGGCTTTCAGCTTTCGAGGGTTAAATTTAGAGGGGCACACACACACACACACACACTCTTTCTCTCTCTAGTGTCTTCTCTAGAGTTGGAGTGTATGTCACTCGCCCATTTCCCTCCGTCCCGCAATGCGCATCTGGGTCAGATAACACACTTTGTTTATCTGTCTGTCAGGAAGAGTGTTTGGAGGGAGGAACGAGATGGTAAGTAGAGTGGGTGTGTGTGTGTGTGTGTGTGTGTGTGTGTGTATGTGTGTGTGAGTGATGGACGGATGGGTGATTATTTGAGTAGTTTGTGCTGGTCTCTTGTATCCAGGCTGAATATTTATGTCAGAAGCTGAACTTTCTCTCCTCCGCTTTGCAGCCGTCTGCCGGCAGCTTGGGGTCAAAGGGTCAAAGAGGGGCGGAGACACACACTGGACTTGATTGACAGGTGCTGTCATTGCCCCCAATCGCTCTCGTTTACTGTGGTTTTACTCATGTTTTCTCTCTCTCTCTGTCTCGTTCTCTACTCTACTTAACATTATTTCTCTCTCTTTCTCTCTCTCTCCCCTAAACCTGCTCTTTTACTCTTTCTTCTCACTTTCTAGCAATCTCTCTTTTTTATAGTTCTTTCTCTTTTCTCTTTATTCTCTGACATTTCTCAAGCTCTCTCTCTCGTTTTCTGTAGCTCTCCCTCAATCTTGCTTACTCCTCTCTCTCTCTATCTTTCTCTCTCTTTTCTGTATCTCTCCTTGCCTCTCCTGCACTTTTTTCCTCTATTCCTTTTTTTCTTTCTCACATTTCTTTATTTTTATCTCTGTTTCTGCATCTTGCTCTCTCATTTTCAGCATCTCTTTTCTCTAGATCTCTCTTTCTGTAGCTCTCCCTCTCTTTTTCTCTTTTCATATTGCTCATTTCTTTCTCACACTTCTCTATTTGTATCTGTTTCTATATATGTCTACCTCTTGTTATTTTCTCTAGCTCTCTCCATCTTTTATCCAGCTCTATTCTCTCTCTCTCCCTCTCTCTTTCTAACTTTTTTCTTTTCTCTCTTTTCCCTCTTCTTCCTGTTGTTTCTCTTTTACACACTTTTCCACTTTTTTCCTTTGTCTTGCTCCCATTTGTCTCTTTCTTTTCTCACTCTCTTCCTAAACCCTATAATTTTCTTAATCCTCCCTAAACTTTGCTTCTCTTTGTTGTCTTTTATTATCTTGTTATCTATTTTTTTTTTTTTTTTGCTTACTTATTATTACCTTTCTTATGATGTCATGGTATCTGTACGTTCTTATAACGCTTTTATGTATCATATTAAAATGTTGTATTCATTTTTAAATTTTCAGTTTTGGGAAGGATACTTTTAATGTTTTCATAATGTTAGCATTTCTCTATCTGGCAACATTATGTGAGAAACATTCTTTTGATGTTGTGATACAAACCATTTTCATGTCAAATCCTTTCAGAAGTATTATTTCGTAATGATACACTCTAACCTTCCTGGAACCATTTCAAAACGTTTCTAAAACATTCTTTGTTAGCTGGAACACAGATCTGTATGTAATGTTTGTTTATAGAGTATTTATCTCTTTTTACATTTTTTTACATTTACAGCATGCAATATTTTCTCTTTTTTATTTTTTTCTTCACTTCTTTTTATGCTTATATGTAATTTTCTCTCTTTTTCCACCTCTCTCTCTCTCTCTCTCTCTCTCTCTCTCTCTCTCTCTCTCTCTCTCTCCCTCTCTTCTGTATTTCTCTCTCTCTTCTGTATTTCTCTCTCTCCCTCTCTTCTGTATTTATCTCTCTCCCTCTCTTCTGTATTTATCTCTCTCTCTCTTCTGTATTTCTCTCTCTCTCTCCCTCTCTCTCTCCCTCTCTTCTGTATTTCTCTCTCTCTCGTGCTCTCTCCATCTCCCTCTCTTCTGTATTTCTCTCTCTCTCTCTCCCTCTCTTCTGTATCTCTCTCCCTCTCCCTCTCTCTCTCTCTCTCTCTCTCTCTCTCCCTCTCTTCTGTATTTCTCTCTCTCTCGTGCTCTCTCCATCTCCCTCTCTTCTGTATTTCTATCTCTCTCCCTCTCCCTCTCTCTCTCTCTCCCTCTCTTCTGTATTTCTCTCTCTCTCCCTCTCCCTCTCTTCTGTATTTCTCTCTCTCTCTCACGCTCTCTCCCTCTCTTCTGTATCTCTCTCTCTCTCTTCTGTATCTCTCTCTCTCGCTCTCTTTCACTCTTTTTCTGCAGTAGAGATTTCCTCACATGTGAGTAATGAGATCAGTGGGGAGACTCAACTATTGATCTCTCTCTCTCAGTGCTACACACACACACACACACACACACACACTTACTTTCACACAGTAAGTCCCTTGCTAACTCTTGGGAGTTTTAGTCCCCAAATTCTTTGAAAGTGGAGTGTGCTGCTGTGTGTGTTTTATTCTTGTAGGAAGCTGTGTGTGTGCGTGTGTGCGAGCGCGCGCACGCACTGAGGGGAAAAGGTGTGGTCTTCTGTTTCTGTACAAGACGACTGCAGCCTCTATTTATAGCTGCTGTTTTGAAAAATAGAGGAAGCTGAATTGAGGGATTTTTGAGGTGTGTGTGTGTGTGTGTGTGAGTGAGTGTGTATACGTGTGTGCGTGTGACTGAGTCTCATGTTCCCCTTGACGAAAACATCACACGCTCACTTCATAACTGAAAGACAAGGTGCCTGTGATTCTATGAAAATCTTAAAGGGCCCATATCCTAATTTTTTTTTATTATGTGTTATTTAAAGAACCCAATAAATGATTTTTTTCTGATTTTTTTCTGACATTTTGAAATATATAGTTTATTTATCATTGATTAGAGGAGACTATGTTAATATTCATTAATGTAGATTGCAAGCACATCATTAATACATGTAAAAAAAAGAGCAGAATAATATGATCAGTTAGTCAGAGGGTGTCATAATAACTTTAAGAAAGGAAGAAAGGAAAGGAAATAAGGAATTCTGCTAGAACAACAGCATTATAAAGAGAACACAAAAAGATTAGAGCTAGATAAGAGTGTTGTTGGGGGTTCCAAAATGTTAAGGAAACTCTAATTCTTGTCACTTGTATCTCAGCCAATCACATTCACATGATATTGCATTCAGTAGCTCCTCCATTTCCACTCGCTGTTGTGTTCACATGGATCTCCGTGGAAACGCACAAGCAAAGTGTAATTACAGTTTGCTGCAGTGGACAAATAGCTATTTTATTAAATGTGAGGGACTTAAATTACTGAATGAGTTGAGGAGGTAATTCAGCCTGTAATTTTCTCTGAGGACATCTGAGAAGAACACATACATGATCGTTCTGGGCTTGAATAAAATCACAGAGGACCCCCCCTAATAAAAAAGAAAATTACCCCAGAACCCCCTGAGAAACTAATTCCCTCCGAATAGGGCTTAACTTGACATGAAATGTTATCACATTGTTAGTACTTTTAAATTTAAAGATATTATTATTTAATTATTGTATGCTCTTCCTGGTAGAACTTGCATCCACTACCTTCCAAAAAAAGGAGCTTTAAAGCTCAGAGAGCATCATGAAGACCAAGGAACACACCAAACAGGTCTGAAATACTGTTGTAGAGACGTTTAAAGCCGGATTTAAATGACATGAAAGGAGTATCAGACCACTGCAAATCTACCAAGACACGGCCCATGATCACTCTGGATGAACTGCAGAGATATACAGCTGAGGTGGGAGACTCTGTCCATAGGTAAATGATCAGTGTTACACTGTTTAAAGTTTGCCACAAGCCACCTGGGAGACACACCAAACATGTGGAAGAAGGTGCTCTGGTCAGATAAAACCAAAATCGAACATTTTGACCACAATGCAAAGCGTTATGTTTGGCGTAAAAGCAGCACAGCTCATCACCCTGAACACACCATCCCCACTGTCAAACATGGTGGTGGCAGCATCGTGGTTTGGGCCTGCTTTTCTTTAGCAGGGACAGGGAAGATGGTTCAAATTGATGGGGAGATGGATGGAGCCAAATACAGGACCATTCTGGAAGAAAACCTGTTTGAAGCCTGCAAAAGACCTGAGACTGGACCTCTATACTGGCGCTATAGATCACTAAATTAGGGTCCAAAGTGTCTCTCTCTCTCTCTCTCGATCTCTCTCACACTATTAATCCTAATGCAGAAACTATTCTAAATAAATTAATATCTTTCTCAAGGTTCAGTCCTAGGGTTTCTATGGTTTAACTAATGTTTACTACAGCAGTAATGTGGTTATGAGAGTGATAAAACTCAAGTGCAGGCATAAACACAGGGTTTAATGGGTTAAAGGCCCACTCTTTAACATCATAAGAGCATTCCAGCTACAGTACTACACTGTTACTTAATCTGCCAAAGCAGCAAGGCCTTAATATCTGTCTGAAAGGGTTAAATCTGTTTGGAGGGCACATATGAGCTCCGAGCCAAAGCACACACTGTCTACCAGCACCAGCTCCAATCCCTCCATCTACATCTCTGTCTCTCTCTCCATCTTTCTCTCTCTTTCTTTCACAGGAGCGATGGTGTCTTTATCTCTGCTAACAGGCGCCGCTTATTTAACATCTGATGTGGCTCGTTAAAGAGCCAGCGCTGAGGAGAGCTCTCAGCAAGCTGTCGAAAGAGTGAGCGAGAGCGAGCGAATGCGTGCGAGAGAGAGAGAGGGAGAGAGAGAGAAAAGAATAGAGAGGAGGATACGATTGCTGATAGTTTGTGTCAAAGACATGAGCTCCTGTAAACCACATATGTCAGTCTGCAAGTGTATATTGTACTGATGAGACTGCATACACACAAACACGCACACATACATACAGCTCTAGAAAAAAGCAGGAAAAACTAGAGATCACTTAATGATGAGGATTTTTTGTTTTTATATTTTACCAAATTGAAAACCTCTGAAATATAATCAAGAGAAAGATGGATGATCACAAGCCATCAAACCAAACTGAACTGCTTGAATTTATGCACCAGGAGTGGCATAACGTAATCCAAAAGCAGTGTGTAAGACTGGTGGAGAAGAACATGCCAGCAAGCATGAAAACTGTGATTAAAAACCAGGATTATTCCACCAAATATTGATTTCTGAACTCTTAAAACTTTATAAATATGAACTTGTTTTCTTTGCATTATTTTTTTATTTTATTGCATTTTTTTTTGTAATTTCAGCCATTTCTCATTTTCTGCAAATAAGTGCTCTATAAATGACAATGTTTTTATTTGGATTTTGAGAAATGTTGTTTTTAGTTTATAGAATAAAACAACTCATATTTTGATATTCCTACAAATATCAAAATCAGATAAACTGATTCAGAAGCTGAAGTTGTCTAATAGTTTTTTTTTTTTTTTTTTTTTCCAGAGCTGTATATATATGTGTGGGTGTGTGTGTGTGTGTTCATGTAAACAGACTTATGTAAAAGTTTTGATGCCCCTGGTTGTGCAACGTGTTGTTGATTTTCTGAAAAGTGGAAATAAACTCCTTTCCTCTACAGAGACGCAGTAATGCACACCACAAGGCATAATTGCTGTTTATTTGCTTAGTTAAGCATATCACAAAAATGTAAACATTATCTAGTGATTGCAAAAATAATTACACATTTTTTCAATATAATAGATTCATAAAATGTAATAAAATATGCTCTGTATACTATATGGTCTAAATAATTCTGGCGTTTTAGAGATCAGGCGGCGTACCATATCCCTTTAGTTTTATAACTTTGTTTTATTATTCAGGAACTGTTTCACAACTTGTCACAACATTTTGATACTTGATTGGTAATATACATTGATATCACCAACCACAGAGTTTATTTTTCTTAAGCCATTCTGTTGTGAACTGTCTCCAGTGTTTTGGGTCATTGTCCTGTTGCATCACCCAAATTATACAGAGTTTCAGCTGAGGTACAGACACTTTCACATGATACTGTACAATATTTTTTATATTTGGAAATTCATCGTCCCTTTAATGACTATAAGCTGGCCAGGGCCTGATGCAGCAAAGCAGGCCCAAATCATGATGTTTCAACCAAACCTTACACTTGAGATGATGTTACTTCAGGATGATGAGCAGTGTTGTTTTTTATAGCAAATGCAGTGCAGCAAAAGTTCAGTCCTACTCCTGAGGTTCAGGTGTGCAACAATGCTCTATTAGTAAGCAAAGGCTTTCTTTGTGGTGTCCTACCATAGACACTTCCATAGACACTGCTTGCTTAAAGAGTTTTATGGACTGTAGGTTTATTAACACAGATGTTAGCCTGTACCAATAATGCCTTCAAATCTTTGTCTGGGGTCGTTTGTTCACTTCATTGATGAGTCTGCATTGTGCACTTGGGGTAATCTTGACTGGTTGTACACTTCCTGGTAGGGTAGCCACAGTTCCAAATTGTCTTAATTTGTAAATTGTTTGCCTTAGTGTCGACTGGTACATTTCTAAGGTCTTTAAAACAGACTTTGTAACCCTTTACTGCTTGATGTAAATCAACAATTTTTGATCGTAGATTCTCTGAAATATCTTTTTGATGCTCGTATCCTTCTTGTGTGAAGCAAATTCAGTCAAATTAGGTCTATTAGGTCTATTATTATTATTAGGTCTATTCCACACTTGGCTTTGAATGGGCTGCTGTGAGGTCATTAATACATTAATATTAGTACTTTTTATATTAGTCTATTCTATTAGAGCTTTTTTGTGGTTGTTCTTAATTAAGACATGAATGATCATTTTTATTTTGGTATATTTAGTTATTTATTTATTTTGACTTGGATGAAGATCACATTGAATTTTATGACACATTTATGCAAAAAAAACAAAAAAAAAAAACACATAAAACCAATGAAAGAGTTGAGATACTTTTCCGGCCATTATATATATATATATATATATATATATATATATATATTACACAGTGTTTAAAAACTCCAGCAGCACTGCTGTGTCTAATCCACTCGTACCAACACGTGATGTATTCCATTCTTTTTCAATGGAAATGTCAAGTCAGGGGGATGCAATGCCATAAAAAAGTTAGGGCAAGGTGAACTTTACGCAAATAGATCTGTTCATCATGATGCATCTATCCAATCAGAGAGCAGGTGTTTGCCTGATATGTGTCCTCCTGATCTGTGGTCTATCCTGTTGGGTTCTAACCAATGAAGAACAGGATGAAAAAAGGATAATGAACTAGACAGGGAAACAGAAGGAGAACATGGGGAATGTAGAGAAAATTTATATTAGTAAAAGAATGCAAAAAAAAATCCCCTTTAAACACATGAAAAACATGGATGAAACTTTTTCTCATGCTTCTTTCAATCGCTCCCATCACATTCCAATGACAGTCAACCCGCAAACACACACACACACACACACACACACACACATACGCTCACATACACACCTGTCACCTTTTGGCCCGGGAGCTTTCCCAGGGGGCACTGAACATACCACTCGCAAAAAAGGCCTCCCGTCGCTTGACAAGGAGGAAGAAATACGAAGAGGAAGGAAAAAGAGATAAAAATGAAGAAGAGCAACGAGAGACATGAGAGAACAGGCATTAACACAGAGCGCCAGGTCAGGATACTGACACGTACACGCATATTTAACCATCCATTAAAAGCTACAGCTTGGAGGAATAGTCCTGTTTGGTATGCTGAAAGCTACGAGGCTAATGCTGCTATCAGGTTATGAAAGCTAATTAAATCCATCAATATTTTCATTATTATATCCATCACACAAACTGTAGGTCTAAATCCTTTTACACTCAATTTAAACACTGTGGAGATGTTCAGTAATGTTA